>NC_087158.1:19069539-19084539 GCF_035594125.1 Scylla paramamosain
TGCCTATCAGAAGATTTTTAATCTATCCTCAACAGGAAGATTCTTAAACATCTATCACTTCACAGCCTTCTATCTGATCGCCAGTATGGGTTCCGTCAAGGCCGCTCTACTAGTGATCTTCTGGCTTTCCTTACTGAGTCTTGGTCATCCTCTTTTAGAGATTTTGGTGAAACTTTTGCTGTTGCCTTGGATATATCAAAAGCTTTTGATAGAGTCTGGCACAAAGCTTTGATTTCCAAACTACCCTCCTACGGCTTTTATCCTTCTCTCTGTAACTTCATCTCAAGTTTCCTTTTTGATCGTTCTATTGCTGCTGTGGTAGACGGTCACTGTTCTTCTCATAAATCTATTATCAGTGGTGTTCCTCAGGGTTCTGTCCTATCACCCACTCTCATCTTATTATTCATTAATGACCTTCTAAATCAAACTTCTTGTCCAATCCACTCCTACGCTGATGATACCACCCTGCACTTTTCCATGTCTTTTCATAGACGTCTAACCCTTCAGGAAGTACACATTTCACGCAGGGAAGCCACGGGACGCCTGACTTCTGATCTTCCTAAAATTTCTGATTGGGGAAGAGCAAACTTGGTATTGTTCAATGCCTCAAAAACTCAATTCCTCCATCTATCAACTCGACATAACCTTCCAGACAACTATCCCCTCTTCTTCAGTGACACTCAACTGTCTCCCTCTTGTACACTGAACATCCTCGGTCAGTCCTTTACTTATAATCTGAACTGGAAACTTCACATCTCATCTCTAGCTAAAACAGCTTCTATGAAGTTAGGTGTTCTGAGACGTCTCCGCCAGTTTTTCTCACCCCACCAGCTGCTAACTCTGAACAAAGTCTTTATCCGTTCATGTATGGAGTATGCTTCACATGTCTGGGGGGGTGGGTTCCCCTCATACCGCTCTTCTAGACAGGGTGAAATCAAAAGCTTTTCGTCTCATCAACTCCTCTCCTCTAACTGACTGTCTTCAACCTCTCTCTCATCACTGCAATATTCCATCTCTAGCTGTCTTCTACCGCTATTTTCATGCTAACTGCTCTTCTGATCCTGCTAACTGCATGTCTCCCCTCCTCCCGAGGTCTCGCTGCACAAGACTTTCTTCTTTCTCTCACCTCTATTCTGTCCACCTCTCTAATGCAGGAATTAACCAGTATTCTCAATTATTCATCCCTTTCTCTGGTAAACTCTGGAACTCCCTGCCAGCTTCTGTATTTTCACCTTCCTATGACTTGAATTCCTTCAAGAGGGAGGTTTCAAGACATCCTTCAATTTTTGACTACCGCTTTGGAGCTTTATATGGGACTGGCATCTCAATGGGCTTTTTTTTTTTTTTTTTTTTTGTTGCCCCTGGCCAGTGTCCCTCCTACATAAAAAAAAAAAAAAATCTGTGCTCGTAGTTCAGAAATACACCACCAGAGAGCAGTAGAGTCGCCGAACAGTGTAGTTTGTCAGAGATGTTGATGATACACTAAATAATTCATAATATTATTATAAGAGATCAGTTGGCAGTCTTTCTAAAACATTCCTATCTGTTTTCACCTATTATACCCATATATGAATTTGTCTAATCTTCTTTTAACGTCCTCTAATGACTTGGCACTACCAACCTGATAACTGAGTCTCCCTCAGTTATTTTCTTCCTTCGCTCCAACTGAGAACCAGTGTCTTCCTTCTTTCATCCAATGCTATTAAGCTTAATCCCTAAGTAATCTTCGTCATCTTTTACCAGAGCTTCGTTCTTTATTGTATACATTTCCTGTACATTAACTGCGTAAATTTAACATTAGAGGCAGGTGTTACCCATTCTAGTAACAAATAATACCTTACATGTGAGTGGCAGAAACATTTCTCTGATGTTTGATTCTTCAGGTGTGAGTTTTCTGCCTTTGTACAGAGAACAGGCAAAGTAATTATTTCGTAATATGAAGCTATGGCAGAAAAGAAAAGTAAAGAAGAGAGGTTAGTCAACAGCATTTCTGTCTTAAACGCTGTGATTAGCTTTATGTGGGTTTTATGCAAAAAAAAAATAGCGGGTGCTGAACGGATGTTTTGCGTTTTCATTACTTAGGCTTGTATGTACTGTACGTACCAGTTTTCCCAATATACGCTCTCTCTCTCTCTCTCTCTCTCTCTCTCTCTCTCTCTCTCTCTCTCTCTCTCTCTTACTGTTTCTTTCATTATTTCATCATCATACTACTGACAGTCATTATACTGTTGGATTGAGAAGCCCACCTCAGTCACCAAAACTTAAATTTAATTCGTTGTCAGAAAAAAAAAAAAAACTTTGGAAAAACTTTATTTCTTAACAAAGTAAATTTGAGGAATGACAAGATGATAAATTGATTCCTAAAAAGACTATGTTGAAACAGATACGCACCTTAACTATCAGGAATGATGCGTGAGGAGGTGAGTGTCGTCGGGTGTTCGGTGATTGTTTTGTGAGGGTTGTGAAGCCAGTCAGGGCGGCACCAGCAGTATCTCTCCGGGAGGCGAGGAGTCGTTTATACCAGCCATTATCGAGGGGATGTCATGCGTGGGAGGAAACGGAAAGGGTTCACACACACAAAAAAAAAAAAGCCTGTCTGCCCATTCCCATGAACTTCCGTCATCAGATAAACTTAGTGATACTAGATTGTGAGGAGAACTTATAAGATAAAAGATATAAATGATAATGATATTAGTAACCAACAGTAAAGTGAATGTCAGTATTATGATGATGAAATAATGAAAGAAACAGCATGCTTTTTACTACGTTATTAATTGTTATTCTGTATTCAGTAACGATAGAGGCAACATAACACTACAATTGATACATGTTCAGTAATGGTTAATGGTGCGAGTGACACTCCAAGAAAAACTTCAGTGAGGTAGTGCGAAAAACAGTATTGTATTTCTGAGATTATTACTTTAGTTCTTGATCTTCCTTGTCTTAATATAGAGATCAGAGGCAGTAATAATTTGACATTGTTTTGAAAAAAAAAAAAAAAATACTGTTTCTCTCATTATTTCACCATCATAATACTGGCATTCACTATACTGCTGGATTGAGAAGCCTACCTGAGTCAGCAAAACTTAAATTGATTTCGTTATCAGAAAAAAAAAAAATCGGAAAAACTATACTTCTTAACAAAGTGAATTTGAGGAATGACAAGATAGTGAATTGATTCCTAATAAGACTCTATGTTGAAACAGAGATATTTCCAAATGAAAATCAGAACAAATAGCACAGTTGAGAAAGGCAACCCTGAGGTCAAAATTAACTCCACTTGAAGAGAGTGACGAGGAGGCTCCGGTGGAAATAAAGAACGAATATGCTCACATAAACAGAGAACAAAGTACTCATAAGTTAATTTTCTCTTCTAGAAAAGAAAGAATAATGAAACCGAAGCCAAAAATGTGAAATTGAAAAGACAAGACTAAGTATATATATCAAATTATAAAATGCAAGAAACAAGGAAGAAAAACATAGAAAAAGGAACCATTGGGCAAAAAAAGTGGAAAAAAAAAAGTTAGACCTATGGGTATACCTAACTGCTCATCCTTCCTTTGGGTTGATCAATAATTTGGGTGCCTGGGGAAACGTGGCAGAGATTACCTGTGGAAGGCCGGGCATCACAGCTGTCCTGTGCCCCGGATTAGGTATGTCATCCATCACACGTTCAACGGCCAATGAAGAGATGAGGGTTGAGGCCACGCACTGCTATATCATGTCTCAGCTTTACGTTTATGAATTCGCTTTTTATGTCCATTTACTTTTATGAATTAGCTTTTTTTTTTATGTTCACAGATGTAAAGTGAACATTATAGAACTTCAATGGAATTTCTGGACAAACAGCACAACAACGTGTATGTTAACCCAGACCAAACTTATGTCGGCAAGAGCTACACTAAGAGATGTAATAATATGATCAAAACTGTTTACAACTTGTCTTGAAATAATCTCCAGGAAGGTCACCTGGTAAACCAAATCAGTGATGTAATTATTGGAGACCTAAGCCGTTCAGTGTTAGCAGATGAGATGAGCTTAATTTTGGAAATCGCTGTGGGTTACAAGAAATACTCGCAGACTTGTTTGGGGAAAAGGTCTTACAATGAGAGAGAAACAATCACAAAAAAACTGTTACATGTAGTAATTAATAACAAAGCTGAAATGGTAGGAGAAAAATGTTAACTCACAGCTTGAGAATTCTTACTGTTTCCCGTCAGTTATATACTATCTATAATTAGGGCTGAATGTAAGGTGTGAACATAACATAAGGACGAAATACAAAAACAACCACCGTAAAAAATTCGGTGACCATGAAGCATCGTATCTCATTCCTGGCGAGATAAGGTGTGACGCACGTAACTTCAGTTGCTTCATATTGCTGTGCACAGTACGGTATTTCCTGATTGTTAATCCATCAGAGTTTGTTTACGCCACTGTTGTTAGTCTACACCTTATTTACTTTATTGGTGTTTTGTCTACATGCTAGCCTTTTCATATTTGATACGCAATTGTTAATCATCAGCTAATATGTTGATTACCAATTAAAAACAGTAGCAACAGACAACAAAAGTTATATATATATATATATATATATATATATATATATATATATATATATATATATATATATATATATATATATATATATATATATGGCATTACACTATAATTTACTTTGTACTTGAAGAAAAGAGTAGAAGTGACGTTGTTGAAGGTCAATTTTTTTTTTTTTTTTATGAGAAAGGGGCAGTGCTTGGGGTTGACGAGTCAGTTTCGGATGGAGGGGGTTGACAAGAACGTGGCTCTGGGCCAAGGGGAGCCAACGCCAAGCAACATGAATACTACTATTCGTCTGTTTCAGTTGTTCCCAGACTGTGGGTAAATTATCCCCTCAGGATAATACAACAGTTTTTCGGGGTAAAGGAGAAGTGAAAAAGAGTAAGAAAAAGTAAGAAAATCAAGAAAACATTGCAATACTTTGCATTGGGATTAATGTTAGGTAAGTCTTATGTGAAAGTTGTAAAGTAAACCTGCTCTGATTAAGTCAAAAAGTTAAAATGAATAACAATAAACATTAAAAACCACTGTATAGTATTAGAAAAGAAGAAATATATATCCAGTATGTCACAAGCCGAGATATGCTTTAGAACAGTCATTCAGCGATCCTGATCACGATGTGTCCAGTACGTGTCACTTTTTTAGTACTGCCTGAACATGCCTGTTTCAGTGATAGTCAATCTAGGTGCATGGTGCACCCCAGTGTGCATGAATTTTCTTAAATGGTACTCGGAAATAATGGGGTACATGGATGGCTACATGACATGGCCAGCGTGTATATATATATATATATATATATATATATATATATATATATATATATATATATATATATATATATATATATATATATATATATATATATATATATATATATATATATATATATATATATATATATATATATATATATATATGAAAAGGAAAAGATATTTTTAGGAGGCGCGAGGGTACATGTCTCGAAAACTCCTAGAAGGATGCATGAATTCAACGTAGAAAAGGTTGGGGACCACTGCTCTATTTCACGCTGCAATATTCCGTCAGCATCAGCCGAAGTACACGTAAGTAGGTATGAGTATGTATGTCTATTGCGCTATGCACTGTAGTCAGTATTTACCCACTGTTACATTTTATGAAAGAGGTAACATGCTTAATGTGGCTGAAAAGCTTTTGAAACCATTGATCTATGTGTTTACTGTATGTTTCACTTTCAGTTCCACATTTACAAGCCTAAGAAAGTAACTTTGTTATCCACAGAGGTGACTGAACTAAGATTATTGGGTTATGTATCCCATATGATCAAGCATCATGATACTTTTTACAGGTTTATACAGTATCTTCTGGTATCGGATGCACAAAGTTCTCCCATGAGAAGTATGCACGGTCCGTTTTGATTTCATAAAGGAAACTATATATATATATATATATATATATATATATATATATATATATATATATATATATATATATATATATATATATATATATATATATATATATATATATATATATATATACGGGCAGGAGATTCCCTTTCAAACATTTGGTTGAAAGTGATGGCAAGTTCTGCATTTTGTATTTTCTTAAAGACTTTGTCTTTATTCCTTAAAATTGTCTGATTCTTTTCCGTTGTGTTGTGTGATGACATCTTTTATAGTGTGTTACCTCTGCCCAGTTGCAATTCCTGGTCCGCGACCATTCTTCAGTGGCTGCGGTGGGATGCTTTGCTCTCGATGGTTGGGGAGAGAATGAATAAATTATATATATATATATATATATATATATATATATATATATATATATATATATATATATATATATATATATATATATATATATATATATAATAGAGCACATTCTGACTTTCTTCCCTTTTGCGGAGATCTCCATTCTTGGAGACTTCAATGTTCACCACCAGCTTTGGCTTTCCTCTCCCTTCACAGACCATCCTGGTGAACGAGCCTTTAACTTTGCTATCCTCCACGACCTACAGCAACTGTTGTAACACTCTACTCGTATTCCTGACCGTCTTGGAGATACACCCAACATTCTTGATCTTTTCATAATCTCTAATTCTTCTGGTTATGCTCTCACTCTATTTTCTCTGTTGGGTTCCCCCGATCACAATATCATATCTGTATCTTATCCTATCGCTCCAATCCCTCCTCAGGATCCCCCAAAGCGGAGGTGCCTCTGGCGTTTTGCCTCTGCTGATTTGGGGAGGCCTGAGGAGGTATTATGCTGATTTTCCTTGGAATGACTATTGCTTCCGTGTCAGAGACACGTCTCTGAGTGCTGAGCGCATAACAAAGGTGATAATGTCCGGCATGGAGGCGTACATTCCCCACTCTTTTTCTTGACCCAAACCTTCCAAACCTTGGTTTAACACAGCCTGTTCTTGTGCTATACATGACAAAAAGGTGACCCATAAAAGGTACTTGAGCCTTCCATCACCTGAATCTCATGTGCTTTATTTTTATTAGATTTTTGTTCCCCTTTGCCTACATAAAAAAAAAAAAAAAAAAAAAAAAAAAAAAAAAAAAAAAAATATATATATATATATATATATATATATATATATATATATATATATATATATATATATATATATATATATATATATATATATATATATATATATATATATATATATATATATTTCTGCCCGAAATCATGCCAAGTCTGTTCTCCAACTAGCCAAAAACTCCTTCATTTATAGAAAGTGTCAAAATCTTTCAAGATCTAACTCCCCTCGTGACTTCTGGTACCTAGCCAAAAACATTCCCAATAACTTTTCTTCTTCATATTTCCCTCATATATTTCAACCTGATGGCACCACTTCCAATTCATCTATTTCTAAAGCTAAACTCTTCTCTCAAACCTTTACTAAAAACTCTACCTTGGGTGATTCAGGGCTTGCTCTTCCCTCTCCTTCACCCTCTAACTACTTCATGCTACCCATTAAAATCCTTAGCAGTGATGTTTTCCATGTCCTCGCTGGCCTAAACCCTCAGAAGGCTTATGGACCTGATGGGATTCCTCCTGTTGTTCCCGAAATTGTGCCTCTGTGCTTGCACCTTGCCTAGTCAAACTCTTTCAACTCTGTCTATCAACATCTACCTTTCCTTCTTGCTGGAATTTTGCCTACATTCAGCCGGTTCTTAAAGAGGGTGATCGTTCTAATCCCTCAAAGTAACGTCCTATTGCTTTAATTTTCTGCCTATCTAAAGTTTTTTTTTAGTCTATCTCAACATGAAGATTCTTAAACATCTATCACTTCACAATCTTCTATCTGGTCGCCAGTATGGGTTCCGTCAAGGCCGCTCTACTGGTGATCTGGCTTTCGTTGTTGAATCTTGGTCATCCTCTTTTAGAGATTTTTGGTGAAACTTTTGCTGTTACCTTAGACATACCAAAGGCAATATCGAGTCTGACACAAAGCTTTGATTTCCAAACTACACTCTTATGGCTTCTATCCTTCTCTCTGTAACTTCATCTCGAGTTTCCTTTCTGACCGTTCTATTGCTGCTGTGGTAGACGGTCACTGTTCTTCTCCTAAAATCTAGTAACAGTGTTGTTCCTCAGTGTTCTGTCCTGTCACGCACTCTTTTTCTATTATTCATCAATGATCTTCTAAACTGAACTTCTTGTCCTATCCAGTCCTATGCTGATGATACCACCCTGCACTTTTCCACGTCTTTTCGTAGACGTCCAACTCTTCAGGAAGCAAACAGTTCACGCAGGGAAACCACAGAATACCTGACTTCTGATCTCTTTAAAATTTCTGATTGGGGCAGAGCAAATTTAGTAATGTTCAATGCCTCAAAAACTCAATTCCTCCCTCCATCTATCAACTCGACACAACCTTCCAGATAACTATCCCTATTTTTCAATGTCTCTCAACTGTCCCTCTCTACCCTGAACATCCTCGGTATGTCCTATATATATATATATATATATATATATATATATATATATATATATATATATATATATATATATATATATATATATATATATATATATATATATATATATATATATATATATATATATATATATATATATATATATATATATATATATATATATATATATATATATGATCAATTCATACATTTATTTATTCATTTATTCATTCGTGTGTGTGTGTGTGTGTGATTCACCGTGGTCTTGAGACTCATCATCGCCAGCAATAGTTTTCCGAAGAGAGCTTAAAGCTCATACATACCACACACCCCCCTTCTCTTGCTTAAGAACAGGAACTATTCGTTCAACAGTGAAAACTTTTGTGACCGGAATCTTATCGCGAGCTTCAGCTTGCTGAGGACGTTACGTCTGACTAGCGAGCAGTGTGTGTGTATGTGTGTGTCATTTGAGTGTATTTTTGCAGTGAGAACAATGACGTCAGTATTAGTGATAAAAAATTCTGGCTACCAAGCCGAGTCTAGGATGCAGGAGAGTGAGGGAGGAAGTCAACAATAATGGTGGTCTGAGTGAGATAGGGGCAGGCAGGGCGGTGAGGACCAAGGCACTTGTAGAGAAAACTACTAGAGTAAAACTGGTCTACATTATTATGATATAGTGCCACAAAAACTACTGGTCTTATAGAGTGGATTTTTTTTTCTTTGGATACATGCATTAATTACCCTAATGTGATTAACGAAATTGTTTAATGAGGATAAAATCAGGTAGGTCTTGCTGGTGTTACATTCTCTCCCTTCTGCCTTCTCTCCTCCCTCGGTCCATCATTTCATCACATCCTCTTCCCATGACACACCATCTAGTACCTCCCACAGCTGCATGGTGATGACGTGATGATCCGCCTCACTGCCTGTATCTGGACCCGCCCCCCGCCTCACTTCCGCTCAGGACCCCTGCTTCATTATAGTCCATGTTGAGTGATAGGCTTACAGGATGGTGAGAGGTACCGAGTGTAATATATTAACATGGGATTCATGGTAATCTAAGCAATGTAAACATCCACTGGGACGCAGCGTGACGAAAGAGGATATAGTCGCGCAGCACACCACTCTTCGGCAAGTCTGCACATTACATGGGAAGACAGAGGAAAGGAGGAGAATCACTTGTCTGTAACGGAGGAATCTGTTGAACTACGTGTTCTATCAAAGGACGTGTGGAAGAATATGAATACAAGATAAAATAAAGCAAGGCTTATCTCTCACTTGCTCCAGCAACGTGACGACAGGAAAGTCATACAGTTCATAGAAAACAGAGTAAATTCAAATTATATTGTAGAGAATGAAAATGGAAGATGCATTATTAGATATCCACTAGTGCTTGTGTATTATGACAAGAGAATAAATTTAGTAAAAAATATAATTATAATAATCAGGTGTTTTCCTACTCTCTTCATCTGAAAGATAAGGAAACAAAAATAATCTCTGCAGTTTATTGGATCCAAAAGTGAGTGGGTTGCCCTAACTCAACCCAAGGGTTTGGCTGGTAATGCAGGTAAGTGACTGCAACCGAAAAGGTTAGTGAACAGAAACTCTTATTTTTCATTTACTGTCAGAAATTAAAAGAACTCGAGCAGCCTACAAAATCTTTCCGTCATTACTTTATTCACTGCCTTCCATTGCTGTCACCAATTTGAGAGCGAGGAAGGGTTGAGAATATCAGATGTAAGAAAGGCTAGAAGTAATATTGTTTTTAGTAGGTTATATTCTAATTAACACAGAAAAAAATATTTTAAAAGCGTACTCTTCTTCGTAAATAATAATAATAAAAAAAAATCAAATTTACAAGTGCATAGATTTGAAAAGTTACGCCTCAACATTCTTGAAGCTGTAGAAAATGTAATAATGAAGCACAAATTGCATAAGGATCGAATACTAAGAGGTAATCATTGTTTGGAAGAGAGAGAGAGAGAGAGAGAGAGAGAGAGAGAGAGAGAGAGAGAGAGAGAGAGAGAGAATATATATATATATATACGAGTATATATATATATATATATATATATATATATATATATATATATATATATATATATATATATATATATATATATATATATATATATATATATATATATATATATATATATATATATATATATATATATATATATATATATGAATGACTGAAAAAAAGGCACATGCCCTCAGTCATGAATAAGTTCGAGGAGATTCGTCCCCCAGTGGACTCACAGTGGGTGTTGTTGCTGATAAGTCAACACGGAGGATGTACTGTACTGAAGTTATCTTTAAGTTTCGTTGGTGGATATTGAGTTTTCTATCCGTCTGATATAAAGGCCCAGACTAATAGATTTAGTTAGTACCAATTGCGCTCCCTCTGCCCTGTTCCATACTACTACTACTACTACTGCTACTACTACTGTTACTGCTGCTGTTGTGATATATATATATATATATATATATATATATATATATATATATATATATATATATATATATATATATATATATATATATATATATATATATATATATATATACACACACTACTACTACTACTACTACTACTACTGCATTACTACAAGTACTGCTGCTGCTACTAAGTAGTCATTGGTGTGATAACTATTATTTAAGATTTACCTGGATCCCCCTAAGTTTGAGTGAGGGTAGAGATAAAAAATAAATAAAAAAAAGCAAATCAATAAAACACCAAAGGCTGTATGATATTTTGCAGGTAGAGTTCCTGCAAAAATGATCGAGTTATTTTGACAATTGCATAAATCTTTCCTGTCTAATGAGGATTTCCTGGCAGAAATTTCCGTTTCTTTCTATTTCTGCACAAACAGGAAAACAGAAAAATCTGGACTGAATGTCGTATTGATTAATATATCATTTAGATACATTAGATTTTACAAGTTAAGCCTGCTTTCAGATATTCTTGAAAATCTAAGTCATCCTAACAACATTTAGAAGAAACGCCCACTTTATGAATCCCATTTTCTTCAAAACTTATTGATTCCCTTGCCTTGCTGATGACAAAACTCATTGATTCCGATAAAATAATTTCTTACTTAAAGTGATGATAAATAATATTCAGTAGAATGAAATACCAATGCGTTCAGTAAAATAAAGCCTGGGGGATGAAGATCCGGTCAAGAGGGGGAGGCCAGCGCCGCCAGAGGTCTCCGCCGACCCCACAAGTGGGCGGCCACACGGTGTGTAAATGGCGCTGGTGCGGTAGCTCGCTGTAAACTACCATCATTTTACTTGCTTGCATGCTTTTTTATTATTGTATCCTCGGGAAAAATATCGGTGAGTAAGAGGGATGCATGTTTGATGTTTTCGCGGCAAGTATTAGTGGTTTAGGATGAGAGTAAGAGTGTAATACGTGGTGAGGTGTGAAGTAGCAGGTGGCGGTTTGACAGGTCCTGTAGGAGGTGGAGGGGCGTACTGCTAGCCTGTGGGAGCCGGGCTGACACTACGGTGAGTGCTGCTTGCTGGAAAGGTGAAGTAGCAGGCCAGCGCTTACTTCTTGTGACCATTACTTGGGTGAAGAAGTGGCAGCTGTACGATGATAGAAGCGGTCCTCATTTTGGGTTACTCATCGTTATAGGACCAGATGAAATCATTACGAGTGTGAAAATTACGGTCTAGCTTGTGTACCTGTACTCCTAGTGCAATACATAAGGTTTGCTGTTACAGTTAACATGCATGATCGCACACTATATGATTTCTCCAATAAATGGCATCTGCTCAACTGTTTCTTGCTCTGCTTTGTACTTGTATGACAAATGCTGCCATAAGGTTTGGTTATGATTTTAAATCATACTGTGCGTTGCTTTTCAATGCATGATTAAAAGTTAGAGTAAGTCAAAATAAAGTCTGATATCTGGAAGGCAAAATGGTCAATGGGTAAAGTGACTGTGCTTTATCATGTTTACCCCACATTATTGCGTGTGCCACACCGGTACAGCAGCTGGCTTACTAAATCTCCCTGTATAAGTTTTCTAAAATTTGAATAAAAGAAATAATTTACATTATAAAAGATACTTTTTTTTTAGTATTGGGTCTTATGAATGTATTGAAGTTCAGTTTAAAATGATAGGACTTCTCAAAACCAAGCTGGTCTTCATAACCTGATCAAATTTAACTTAACCAAATGTGAAAGAATTATTGCAAGATTGTGGATATTATCCTTGGCCTGTGGACTTTGTCACAGAGGAACTGTACAGAATGATATTTCTCATTTTCAACCTTGACACTTTCAGCAAGTTATTTCCCTTACTATAAAAGGTGGGTAATTTATTTATTTATTTATTTATTTATTTATTTATTTTTTCCAAAAGTAGATCAACCGAATGTTATAGTCATCTAGGTGGGAGAGAGGGGCAAACCCCAAAATTTGCTCCCATGCCAAATCCTCAAGTGTAGTGGGAAGGAGGCAGTAAGGGCAAAATGAGGGATTCTCTCCAGTTTTGAATGTGACCATCATTCTTAATGAATCGTAATACATGGAAAAAGTGTGCTTTTAACTGTGGACTTCATTGCTGATTTAAAGTGCCAAAGAAAAAAAAATTGTGCTCGTTTGTATATGATGTATGATGCTCTTTCTGTGTTGTCTTATTATAT
Source organism: Scylla paramamosain (assembly GCF_035594125.1). NCBI lineage: Eukaryota > Metazoa > Arthropoda > Malacostraca > Decapoda > Portunidae > Scylla > Scylla paramamosain. The sequence goes on from NC_087158.1 coordinate 19,082,667, forward strand.
ATTGATTTTCCCATATATGTTTAGATGAAAAATTTAGTTCATTACTCCATTTTTCTTTTTTTTTTTTTTTCATTGGTTTGGTCTTGTATGATGAGTCCCATTACAGGTTGGTCTTTACTCTTTGTCAGTCATTGCCTAATACTGTTAATTAAAAAAAGTTTTAGTGGATGGGGCTGTGGAAAGAGGGAAATTGTCGGATAAAGCAATTCATAAAAAACTGTTTGCAACAGATTTCACCATAAAATGATCAAAACTACCAAAATAGGAAAATCCAAGAAGGAAAGTCACTCTGACAAAATTTTCCTATTAAATCAATATAACCAAAGTAAAGGGGCTTTTCCTAAACCCACAAGGACACCAACCTAACTAAATGTAATCAAATCTAACCTAGGGCTTTTTCCCCTCTGACATCCCCACAGACACTAACCTAACAAAGTAGAACCTAATTGATCTGTACAGCTTTAGGATACTAACCTATTCAAATGTATCCTAACTCAACATAACTGGGATCCCCCAGGAACACTAACCTAACTTAACCTGGCGGTTTGCCCACTTGCCCCTGGACCTCCCCTAAGATACCTAACTGAACCCAGCAGATAACTAACTGCACACCTTTCTGAGCAGGACAAATAGTCCAGTTCGTATTCATCATCACTCCTCTGGCTTATAAGATGTGCCCCTGGTGATAGGAGATCAGAATGAAGTGGGGTACAGTTTAGTGACTGGGTTGTCCTCACATTTCACTTCCATAAGAGAATTTAAAAATGAGTTCCAATCCTTCATGAGTTGCAAAATGTGAGAGGAGCACAGTACATTGGATGCTTGCATGTGAATGACAAGAGGTTCGTGGATAGGATTGGGCACTCACGCACCATACATTATGCCAAATAAGTATAGATTCATTGCATGCATTCTGTGAGTATGCTCAGTGTCAATTAGCAGTAAAATTCAGTTGACAAAAGTATGTGTGTATGACTCATTTACCAGTGAAACATTGGATATTTGGTTGTTGCCTCCCTTGGTCATATGTAGATTTGCTGAGAAGATTTAGAACTATTTATTGCATTGATATTATGATATTACAAGTAGCTGTATGAAGTGCCTAAAGGTAGCACTTGCTCATTGTACATCATTCAATGAACATCATATCTCTGTTGCATTATTCTTTGACGTATATAGTGAATTAACTTTTTTTTTTTTTGCTTAATCTTTTCAAAAACCTCTTCTGTTCATTTTTTTTCTGTTTTTAGATTGATTCAAGTTGTGAATTTGTTATCAAACCATATTTCAAGTGGAAATTACTTGTTTTCACATTTCTTCCAACCAAAACATCAATTTCTCATAGGCCGCTCAGTCATTAGAAAGGAGTTGGCAGACATGTATTGGAAAGACATTTTTGTAGAAATAAGACTTGCAATAGAAATGAAGGTTAATGTAAAATAATAAGTAATAACCAGGCATTGTTTGCTTGGATGAAAGTGCAAATTACCCAACACTTGTAGTGGATTGACAGATAGGGCAGACAAGCCTCCTTTTGTTCTCGGTAATTGTTAGTGGTGTCACATACTTTATATCCTTTACCAGGGTTTTTATTCTTGACCATTCTCTCTCATGGTTAACTAGTTAAGTTTTTATTATTTAAGTAAAGGTATTATTTTTAGGAAATTGTCATCACTGTGGTTGTAACAATAAGTTAAAGCTGTATGAACAACAAACTTGTGTCTGAATGATGTTCCCAAATAATTTTTCTTTTATAACTTTGCAAGACTAGTTTTAAAACACCAAGAAATTGGCTTGAAATACCTATGAAAAAGATTCGCTGTGGAATTAATCCTTGGTGTTCCCCAAGATTGTCACTGTAATGTTCTTTTTG
>NC_087158.1:19089539-19152039 GCF_035594125.1 Scylla paramamosain
GACTCTTGTCCTTCACCACAGGTGGTCATTCAGATTGATATTGATTCTCTTTATTAGTTTTTAGTGTACATAATGTATTTTAGTTTGATTGTTTACTTGTAAAGTGTGCTTCAACAGCTTATTAATTAGATATTATTTGTATTATGTATCTGCTTATACCATTAGTCTCTATAAATTATAAATTAATGGTTCATGTGTGCAAATATTAACATCATTTCTTCTGGGAATATACTGTTTTAATTAAGCAAAATTCATCTCGCACATACTGCTGACAAATCTAACCAAGAGTAAATTGTGAGGTGAATGTACCACAGTTATTTCAGTATTTTTCTCTCTAATGAACTATTATTTCTGTTAGGAATTGTCTGTTATTCTTGTTAGATAGGGAGAGGAAGGAAAGAAAGAAGTGCAATAAGTGAAGGAAGGAAGAAAGAAAGGTGTTGGAATGATGATGTGGCAGCCCAGCATGCAGTCATCTGCCTTCTCTTGTCCAGACAGGAATCATGTCAGGTGATACAACTCATCCCTAATGTTACCTGATTGGTGTGGCCTCTTCACCTTCATCTCGTGCAAGACACCTGAGGGTGAATTAGCACGGCACATGTACAGAGATGATAATGTACTATCAACTCCACACGTGTATTCTACTCTCCCTTATCTGTTGCTGATGTTGTGCCTGTACCCTCTCAATTTATGACAGATATCTCATTGTAGAATATGGATGTATGGTGTGGCACTGATCTCCATACCTCCTGTATTATATGTTGATGATTTGAATCCTCACTAATATTTCTTATTTATTTTTCATTGTTCATATATGTTTATTTGTTTTATGCAATTGTTTTTATTTTATTGTAATTTTTATGTAAAGTGTTCAAGGGCCATAAAAAAAATAGTAATGATAATAATAGATATGGCAGAATAGTAATGATAATAATGGATATGGCAGTTTGCAAGAATAGAGCAGTGACTTTTTATAAAGAAGGAAGTAAACAAACTTTTGGTGTGAGAGAGAGAGAGAGAGAGAGAGAGAGAGAGAGAGAGAGAGAGAGAGAGAGAGAGAGAGAGAGAGAGAGAGATGAAAAAGTTATACTGAGCATGGTGTTAACACCAGAGCATAATTTCTGACAAAGAATCCTATATAACTGGAAGTCCTTTCATGTTCAAGGCCAGATAAGGCATGATAAAGATCATTATGAGGTATCTTGAAATAGTGATCAGAGTGGTAGTGAGAGAGGAATAAGCTTGGAATTACTTAAGATAATATGCAACTATTCAGGAGAGAGAGAGTGGCAGATTATTCACTTGTAGGATGTCAGTACTACTCAGATATACTGCATTGTGATTATTATGAACTCATCTTTGGCTCACATGTAAGCATGGTCTGTAAGATAGTTCTTTTTGTTTGCAAAACAGTCTCTCTCTCTCTCTCTCTCTCTCTCTCTCTCTCTCTCTCTCTCTCTCTCTCTCAGAAATAATTGGATTTTTATTCTTCAGAAATAATCGGATTTTTATTCTGATGGAGATGTAATGTGAGATATTAATCAGGATTGTGAGTGACCACTATATAGTATTTACGTGTATGGGAGAAAAGTTATGAATTTTGTCCATCTCTCTTTACCTTAATCCTATGGATCAGGCATCTGTCAAAACTTGAGGCTGTGCTGCCATGTCACCAAAGTGAGGCTAGGGAGAAGGGAATACATTTCTGGAGGCAATAGTACATGATACATGACAAGAAGTATGCTGACACATTTCCCTTCTTTGCTATCATGACAGGGGAAGCCACATCTGCACAAAGTTATTTATACACAAGCTTGCTGCACCACTGAAATTTCCTGCCTTTGCCTTTTGTAGTGTAAATGTCTTAAAGTTATGGAAAACATGCTTGCTCCAGAGAAGGATTAAGATCAGTGATGCTGCAGTTTTATTGTGGTTTCTATATAATCTGGTTCCAAGAGACTACTGAAGTGGGAGTATTTAGTAAATTCTTGGGATAATGTTTTGGTGGCTGGCCATCATATATATAAATATATATATATATATATATATATATATATATATATATATATATATATATATATATATATATATATATATATATATATATATATATATATATATATATATATATATATAAAATGTTTAACCCTATGTTTGGTTTCACAGGATTTACCATATATTTCGGCAGATAAGACGACTTTCAGATAAGACGACCCCCAAATTTCAGTCTGAATTTAATAGTTTTAGCAGATATTGGTGGTATAACTACCAAACCATCTTTGGTGAAGTTTGGGTCAGTGAGCACCAGAACTGAGATGGTGATATACCAGCACAATGAATAAAATACCTTGAACGTATTATTGGTAATAAGATACTGTCATCTTCAAGTGCAAAACTAAACTTAAAATTCCCACCAGGTGTTTTTGTACATTTTTCATGAAAAAGGATGGATAGATGAAGATGGTGTAAAATTACATGCAGTACAGTCAGTTTTCCTAAGTATAAACAAATCCTTGCCTTGTGGCACCTGTGTGTGATGGGCTGTCAGCTATAATCTATATGTGTTTCTTTTTATTGGATACACTGACATTCTTGAAATTTTGTTCTCAGTATATGGACTTTGTCCCTATACAACATTGCAAGCTGGAGAGATTAATTTTCTCCCAAGTTTGCTATCCTTTGTGGCTTAGCTTGGGGTTCCATACCTGGAAGACCTTTACATAGCTCCTTCAGCTTTAGAAAAAACGGGAATATTTGCACAGTCTCTTGCTTTGTCAGTTCATATATAGTGCCAGCAGAGGATTGTAGTTGTACTACATTAAATTTTGTTTACATATTTTTCAGTGGTAATACATTTCAGCACATGTTCTCTAAATGTATTCCTATTTTACTGTCTTACTTTCCCAAAAGTTATAGTATATGGTGGTTGTTTATTTGCAATGGTATTTTGTTTAAAATTTTAAGGTCATTGTTCTTGTATCTGACATATAGTGCAACCCACTTTTTTTGTGTCTTTAGGATGATTGAAGTGTTGTCTTATATGCCGAAATACAAGGTTTTTTATCAGTAAATTATACTCAGCCAGGGATTATATGAACTTTACAGAGTGACATTTGAACCATGACAGGCCATTGTCATTTTGGAGAGAGCAGGTGCACTTTGGAGGTGTCTTTCTTACTCTGCTTTCATGTCTTACTCCTTGTATACTCAGTTAAATTCCATTGGATTCCATCTCCTTATCTTCTTTCATATTTTGTATTTTAGCATCATATAATGTTATGCATTACATACAAAAAATCAGAAACACATATCGTGTATAAGTGAAAAGAGCATTCTCTGAATGTACCTGCATTTTTTTAGTTTTACTTTATCTTTCTGAATTAAAGAAATTGTGAATTTAGCAATTGCATCATAATAAATTTAGTTTAAGTTTAACTGAATCTCATGTTTTTTTTTCTATGCAAGTCTCATCTAGTAATATACTGTAATTGACTCCAGTTTACTGACTCCTGCTTTAGTTTTTTTTTATTTCCAAAACTGGCCTTCATGTTATAGTTAGATACAGTACATTATCTCTTGTTTTGGTGTGAAATTCAATGTACTTAGACAGGACTCTTCCTATGTTACGATTTCTGTTTACTTAAAACTTTATTGATTTTACAGGTATGGGTAAAATCTCATTGTTAGTAGGGAAGGAATGGTAAGAACAGTGGGAAGGCAAATGTGCAGTGATGAGATGCAAGTGGAGATAATTTTTTTATGGTCAACCCTTCAAGGGAGCTAATGAAAACTGGCTTCAGATTAGTTAAGACTGCATAAGAAAATGGCTTGAAACAATAGTTGATGAATTTTTTCCATTTTTCTTATTGCCATCTAAGTCTTGCTCCTTATATTCTTTCCAGCCCTTGCTGATATTCTCACCCTGTCACTTGATTATGCCTGTGTCCAATACCAGTCATCAATAGACATGAAACTAAATAGTTATGAACATCCTTAAATCCCTGACCATTATCTCCTACCCCAGCCATGGAATCTCCCTCAGCCAATTTTCTTTTGCCATTGTTGTATTCCAGAGCTTCATCTTGCCAATCCTCTACTATTATTTTTCTCCTACATCTCCATTTTGTTCTTTTCTCATCCAGTAAAGAAATTATGTTAAGTTTATAAAATAGGGAATGAATTTAGTGATTTAAATCATACTATAATTTGATTATGATCTGTCTAAAGTGAACGTTATATCATGAATAGTTTTCTCCTTGGTTAGTTCATCATAACATATTATTGTGTATAATCCATATATTTATCATCATACATAATTTATAAGCATTAATAGGTTCTCATACTATTTCATTTCAGTTTTAGTTATTTATTTAACACAAACTTTAGCAAATGTATGATGACTTTCACTTACCATAATTTTTATAGTCATCATACATAATTTAATTTTCAGAGATTCAGTAAGGGCAACTATACTAATTTCTCCATGAATGAATAAATATACTTTAAATCTTCAGAATAGCAGACTACTTGTGGAGTATTTTTTTTTCTCTACTGTAAAGTATGCTACTTGTCATATCACCTAATATTTTCCTCTGAAGTCCCTTCATCTTTTTAGTTATTCTCCCAGGTCTACTTTGCATCTCTGTGGTCTTCATGTATGTGGTCTTTCTATTTGATCAGACTATCTCATAACTTTTTCTAACTATTCAACCTCTGACATTTTATTTTCTCTCTTTCCAGATTGTAACTGCAAGTTACACAGACCTTCAAGACTACACATACTACTTTGTGCCTGCACCATGGCTGTCAGTGAAACTACTGCGGCTGCTTCAGCATTACCCACCCCCAGAAGATCCAGGTGTTAGGGGGAGGCTCAATGAGTGTTTGGACACTATTCTCAATAAAGCCCAAGAGCCTCCAAAGTCTAAAAAAGTTAATACCTTATCAGTTTTTGTTGTTATGCTTCTTTTCTGAAACTAATAGTTATGTCCCTGAAATATTTTGTACATATTCTTATAAATTATGTTAGTAAAGAACATTTTGTAGTTTTTAGATAGTATTTAGCAATCTAATAATGATTTTTCTTTCCACTTCACTCAGGTCCAACACTCCAATGCAAAGAATGCTGTGCTCTTTGAAGCCATTAGTATTATCATTCATTCAGACAGGCAAGTGGCTTTCGGTTACTATGATTAATGAAAAATGCTTTATGATAATTTGATTTGTTGTTATTATATATTGTTTCTCAATCTTTACTTTATTCCCACAGTGAACCCAATTTGCTAGTGCGTGCGTGTAACCAACTAGGCCAATTCCTCTCTCACCGTGAAACCAACTTAAGGTATTTGGCACTAGAAACCATGTGCCTTCTTGCCACATCAGAATTCTCACATGAGGCTGTCAAGAAGCATCAAGAGACAGTTATTAATGCTCTCAAGGTACTACTACAGTTTATTATTCATTTATTCAAATTCAATGTTCAGAATGTTAATCTGATGATATTTATTTGTAAGATTATTATTGGCATGTTGATGTGAATGTACACACATTGTCACTTTGTCTTGGCTAACTCTCTTTACCAGACAGTTTGGCCTGGTATGTAAATCAACAGTCAAGAAGAAATATGCCTTCATTTTATTACAGACTGAGCGAGATGTAAGTGTACGACAAAGAGCTGTTGATCTTCTGTACGCAATGTGTGACAGAAGTAATGCTGAAGAGATTGTGCAGGAGATGCTGAATTATTTGGAGACTGCTGATTATTCTATTCGTGAGGAGATGGTAAGAAAGCTGTAGAAGCATGTTTGTTTTGCTTATCTATTCACATATTTTTTGTTTAGCATGGTATGTCTTTTAGTGTTATCTGCTCAAACTTTGGTAGATAATTGAGTCTAATCAGTATTACTTTCAAGAATTAACTGGATGATTCTCAGTGTGTCCTTCCACTCTTATCCTCTTATTTTGCAAAGGAGGACCCACTGGCAGTCTATTAGTGTTCCTTACTGAATCTTGGTCATCCTCTTCTTGAGATTTTGGTATAGAATCAAACATCAAAAACACTTGAAAGTGTAACATAAATCTAAAGTTTTGTAAGCTTCCCTTATATGATCTTTATCTACCACAGTACATTAACCAAAAACTTTTGCAGGTGTAACATAATTCTAAAATTTTCTAAGTTTCTAAGATGATCTTCATCTATCATAACACATTGATGTGAAGTTTTGTTTCTGATCATTCTGCAGTGATTACCAACTACTTTCCTAAACCTGTCTTACCAGTATGGCATTTGGTATTTTTTTTAGCCTGATAATTTCACTGCCATTGGGTCTCTCTCTCTCTCTCTCTCTCTCTCTCTCTCTCTCTCTCTCTCTCTCTCTCTCTCTCTCTCTCTCTCTCTCTCTCTCTCTCTCTCTCTCTCTCTCTCTCTCTCAAAAAAAAAATAAATAAATAAAAAATAAATAAATAAAAAATAAATAAATAAATAAATAAATGAAAAAAAATAATAAATAAACAAAAAAATAAATGGTCCAGAAAACATTAAAATAACAAATAATGCTAACAGCCCAGTGGAGGATGGTTCTACAAAGACAAGTGGACTAATCATAGATTATGTTGTGTTGACACAGTATGTTACTAGGTCTGTTATGTGTGGACCACTCTTAATTGTATCCCAGCTGGCAATAAAACACACCACATAAACTTTTGCATCTGCTCTGTGTACTGTGGGTCTTATTGTCAGCCTTGATGTTCACAGTTGTATGAGTAATTGTATTTGCATCACCAAAATATGCCATTTGACAACTTAATGTCTCTCAGGTAGTCACTGGCATTGACCTTTGCATATAAATGAAGTCCAACACAAGGAAGACAAAAATCCCTTTTTCTTGCAGAACTTTCCAGAGACTTGATTACTGCCATGATTCCCAGAGAAAGTTGGAGAATTCTTTGTTGACTGCAGATTGGTAAAAACTAGGAATTATTATATTAATGCTTGATTATGCTTATTTATTATAAGGGAAAAAATTACTGGGAAGTGCCTCAATTCAGTTACTAGAGCCATTTTTATTGTGCCATAGCAAGTAGGAACAGATATCCTTCATTTCATATTTTTTCAATTTTGTTACATAGGATGTTTTATGAGTATAATTTTAGTGAAACTTTTAAGATACTGAACATTTTCCATTACAGGTGCTGAAGGTGGCCATTCTAGCAGAAAAGTATGCCCAAGACTATACATGGTATGTGGATGTTATTTTGAACCTCATACGTATTGCTGGAGACTATGTGTCTGAAGAGGTGTGGTATCGTGTAATACAGATAGTGGTGAACAGGGAAGATGTGCAGGGATATGCAGCAAAGACTGTTTTTGAGGTGAGTTTATATTTACCTACTACTGTATTTTCTGATTAATGATTAAGTTGGTACTTGTTTATTATGAGGAAAACTAAGGAGGAAACTAAGGAAGGTGCAGAAAAACTAGAGCTGCTAACATTAGAGGAAAAGAAAGCAGGAGACAATGGTGATACTTTAGACAATAATGGGATTGCAGTGTGGACATTGAGGGTCTTTGGCAAGATTGTGGAAGTAGAAGACAGAAGTACAAATGAAGAAATACCAATATTTAAGTGAAGAAATTTAGTTTCTGGAACACAAGTAATGGTAGCATTTGCTAAGTATAGAATTTTTAAGAAAATTTTGTGTACCATTCCCCACTTTATAAAAACTCACTTGTAGGTTTGATGTGTTTAATGTGGAATGTGGATTAAGCATGATAGTATAATCATCTGTTCACAGGCACTACAGGCACCAGCATGCCATGAAAATATGGTCAAAGTTGGTGGTTACATCTTGGGTGAGTTTGGCAACTTGATTGCTGGGGATACAAGATCTGCTCCTGCAGTGCAGTTCCAACTCCTTCACTCTAAGGTATATTATTTCCAAATATTTTGTTGAAATGATCACATTGGATGCAGTCAGAAAATACTACTGTATGTTCTCAATAAGCATTTGTTGCTTTTTTTAGTTACTTCAGAATTTTGAAATTTCTTGTTATGTCTGGTTCATGTAACTTGATAGCCTGTTCTTTTAACATTTCTTAACATTTATTGTGATGGGACTCAGAGCCAGACAGACTTTCATATCTCATAGAAGATTACTTAATTTGTATTTGTACTTGTCACTAAGTGATAGGTCATCTCAATAATGTATGATTGTAGCATGCTTACATTTAGACATTTAGGTAATATTATTAGCAGAAATGTATACTTTCCATTTATGATTAACAGTATGGAAAAGAACTTAATATGTTAAATAAAGTAGCAGAAGCTTTTAGAGTAACTATTAAAAATGTCTAGCCTTTAGCAAGGCACAAAAGCCTGGACAGAGTTATTTTGAGGGATAGAACTGCAGGTGTTAGAGAAGTGCTAAAACTTGCAAGACCATTGCTTGTAAATGTTGATATGGTCATGTATGTACTCTTCTGTGAGGACCTCATACTTTAAAATGACCTCTGGGGACACAAAGCTTTAGGTTTTCACTCTTATATGTGATGAGCAGCATATGCATTTGTCTGTGAAGTGAAAACCCATTTATTGATGTTTATGTTGCGTTAAGAGGACAAATTTATCACTTAATTTCTGCTAGCATTTCTATTTGTCTAATTTTGTGCATATTTAAAAGATTGTAGGATGTGGAAAGAGGCAAGTTGAATCCTCTGCAGGAATCAGGATTATGTGATTGCCAGAAGAAAAAAAAAGCAGATGAAATAGAATAGTTAAACTGCTGTTGCTGCATGCTAAGCTGATATAGAAGCCCTGCCCCCCTGCCTCCGCTCACATTTTGGTGGAGCAGGTAATTGATGCACTCATAATGCTCTTGTCACTTAACTCAATTTTTTTTTGTATTTCAGATGTTTTCAAGTATCTCTAATTTTTTTTATATTTCAGATATTTTCAAATATCTTGTCTTTGACCTAAGGTGATTTCTTAAGATATTGATAGGAAAAAATAATTATTGGAGCATTAACCCTTCAGAAGAATTGTGAAAGCAATCATCATATTTATGTAAACTCTTCCTTATACAAATAGCTGTCAGCATGCATCACTGGAGACTTCACCAATGTTGATAACTTTATAGATAAGTATATGTAAAATATTATGCTATTTCAGCAAAATTAAATTGTCTAAGGAGTTAATGCTTTGATAACATTGTTCTTTTCCTCTGATACCTTAATGAATCAGCCTAGGGCAGGGCTAATTAAAAAGCTAATTGAAAATATCTCTATTAATCCACATACCAGGCAGGTAATCCCACATGGGGTGGCCCAGACAAAGCAACACACAAACACACACAGCTCCTTTCCTGTCTGACACAACTAGGTAATCACACACACACACATCATTTGCACTGTTAACACCATTGGCCCCCAAATGGAAAGGGATAGTTTTGTGGACCACTGTAGTACACATCAGGTGCTTAGGCATAGCATAGGCCTAGCATACACTAGTTTATCCCCGCTCCTCATAATGAGACTGTTCCCTACTCAGCACATAGCACGATTCCAAGATCACAGCAGATGTTGGGTAGCAGTGTGCCCTGCATTGGGATCTGTGTGCCAGTGGACCCTATCTAACATTCTCATATTTACTGCCTTTATTGCACCATCCATATACAAATTTAACTACCATGGTGACATTACACAACCTTGATGCAAACCTACTCTGATTGGGAAGAACTCACTCACACCACCAACTCACACATGCCTTGCTATTTAAATAGGAACTCTTCACTTCTTCCAGCAACTTGCCTCTAACTCTGTAAACTTTTTAAAAATCCCACAGTTCTTTCCTGTCATACACTTTCTCCAAGGCCATGAATACCAAAGAAACTTCCTTCTCTTTTCTCCCTTTTTTCACACAACTGCCTTACTGCAAAAATTTGGTCTACACAACTTCCATTTAAAAAAATCTTCCTATTCATTCCTTTTGGATGGCACTTTCTGTTACTTCTCTGATTCTCCTTATCAGCACCATACCATACACCTTCCCTACTACACTCAACAAACTGCTGTCCTTATTATTGAAGCATTCCCATCTATCCCCTTTTCCTTTATATAAGGGAACTGCACATTTATTTGTCTAGTCTTCTGGAACTTTGCCAGGAATAAAGCACACATTTATTAATCTTATGGACCACAATATAATGCTCTCCCCATCATTCTGCAGCACATCCATCCAAAGTTGCAGCTTTCCTTTTCCTTATTTCTCTTACAACCTCTTGAATTTCATCTCCCTTGATTGGTATGGTACAGTGTTTAACTCTTCTAATGCATTGACTATCTCCTCCTTTCTTTACACTTAACAATCCTTCAGTATATTCCACCTATCTTATACAAACTGCATCCTTCTCACTTAGCACCAGCCCATCATCTTTCATAGTCTCATCATTCATTCCTAGATGGTTCTTTCCTTGCTCTCTTTACTTCTTTCCAGAACATTAAATTATTAAAAAAAAAAAAAAAAAAAAATTGAGGTGGCAAGAGCATCATGAATGCACCTGTCGACTTCCTTGATGAAAAAGAGGAGGAGGCTGTGAGAATGGATTCTAGAGCGGCTTAGCCTGCAATGTCTAAAGCTGAGAATCCTTAATATGGAATTCTTTGGATTGAAAGTATTGTAGATTTAGGAGTTTTTGAGATTTTGGAATGCAGCCATCCAGTTGTAGTGCATGATGTTCTAGGAAACTTAGAGTAATTCATGCAGTGCTCCAGGTTAGTTATGGTATGTCAAGGTGTAATTATTTGTTATTATATATATATATATATATATATATATATATATATATATATATATATATATATATATATATATATATATATATATAATATTATGGCAAGTGAAAAATCTACAGGAAAAAATCGATTGGTTCCAGAGAACCAGAAAGTAATATGAAAAGTCTACAATTTAAAAAAAAATGCATCAAAATGAACACATTTGTGCTATTAAATTTAAGATAACAAAAATATATACAGAACCCTCCTGAGTTTCGCGCTTAGTCCAAAATTCTTACCGTCCCGAGTTTCACACATTATCACCCCGAGGTTTGTGTTGCACTGACAAGTATTGGACACACTTACTGTATTTTACAGCTTACAAGACGCTGCATCTTGGAAGATGCACCCTAATATTGGAAAGAAATTTCTAAGAAAAAAAAAAAAAAACATTCTCATATAAGAACACATTCACCATATGCTTGACCACTTAACATAAAATCACAAGAAGCAAGGAGTCTGCAAGAGGCTGGTTGACCTACAGAAGGCAGCTCCTGTTAACCTACATTTGACAGTCTATCATCATTATCCATGAATTTATCTAACCTATTCATAAAACTATCTATTGTCTCAGCACTCATCACAAATTTGCTGGAGCACTAAATACAAATTTACAACTATGTAAATAAAACTACCGTAGGTAAATTACACACAGTGAAGCAATGGGTCCCTTACATACTGGCGGTGCGTATTGTTTACATTAATTACTTGTCCGATTTTGTTCATATGGTGATGACATACTAGTTGGTGATTTGTAAATATACTATACATCTTTCATTGTCCAAGGATGGTTTTATATTCATTAAAATGAACTAAAAATAAAAAAAATATGAATGTAAAAATATAAAACAATTAAAGAAATTTTATTCATCCTCAAATCCCAAGAACTCATCAAAATACAACATTTGTCTTAAAAGATACACAAGTATTTTTCAGGGTATTTTTTAGGGAAAAAGTGCGTCTTGTAAGCCGTAAAATACGGTATCTACCATTGGCGTTATGCATATATTGTACATACAGTAAATTCTGCCTAAGTCGGAGCTCTCTCTCTCTCTCTCTCTCTCTCTCTCTCTCTCTCTCTCTCTCTCTCTCTCTCTCTCTCTCTCTCTCTCTCTCTCTCTCTCTCTCTCTCTCTCTCTCTCTCAAAGTAAGAACAATCCTGATGATTGCTAAATAGAATGAGATTAGTTGAGAATTAAAATTGAATTATGTATAGGAGAGTGAGAAATAGTGAGAAATTATGAAATAAAAATGACAAAATGAATAAGGAGGAGAGCGAGAGAGAGAGAGAGAGAGAGGGAGAGCAAGGTTTCACTCCCTTGTCCCTTATCTCTGACAGGTAAGGGGGAGAGCAGGTGACAGGGAGGCAGGTTTGAGACAAGACGAAAGAAGGAAGAGGAAATGAAGAAAGGGAGGAAGGTACAGGTGGCAGATAGGCAATCAGTGACTCGCACAGCTGATGAGTTAGTCATACGAGTTTGAATTTATTATTCTTATTAAATTTTTATTAAAAGTCCCTTTCCTGCACAAATGTCAAGTTTGTCTTCCTAGTTTTTGTTCGTTATTCCGATTAAATTTTTAATGAAATTCAAGTGCTTGTACTAGTGGTGAGTTTGTTCTGCCAGTTTTGGTTCGTTATTCTGATTAATTATTTATTAAAATTTCAGTGTATTATCGCAGTTGTATGTTATAATGACTGCATTGTCGTGTACCCTTCCGTATATATATATATATATATATATATATATATATATATATATATATATATATATATATATATATATATATATATATATACATATATATATGTATGTATGTATATATATATATATATATATATATATATATATATATATATATATATATATATATATATATATATATATATATATAATTTTTTTTTTCATTTATTTATTTATTTATTTATTTATGTATTTATTTTCTCCTACAGTATCACCTGTGTTCTGCTGCAACACGTGCATTGCTGCTCACAACGTACATCAAATTCATCAACCTGTTCCCAGAGATTAAGTCACAAATTCAAGATGTCCTCAAGTCCAACTCTAATTTACGTTCATCTGATGCAGAACTTCAGCAGCGAGCTTCAGAGTACCTCCACTTATCCATTACCACCACTACTGATGTTCTGGTAAAGTATCATGCAATTCATGGTAAATAATGCTTTTAATACTTCATGAAACATTGTTTCTTTCTAAACACATGAAAAATCCTTTTTTTATCTTTCAGGATAAAAATATCATTTAGTCATGTTATCTTTCTCTGTATACCTGAGAGACATGCTCCTAAAAGGGACTGAGCAGCCAAGCAAGGCATTTACCTACATTCTCTTGCATTCCATCCTGTCTTCCATCTTTGTCTGTGGGCCAGTTGGGGAAAAAAGAATCATCATTACTGTTATTTTTTTTATAATGAAGCTCTAATTAATTAATAGTTGCGTACATAAAGAACATGATATGTTACGTTAATGTTATATAAATATACTCAGGTCTCTGCAAATGTGGGAGAAGATTCTACTAACAGCTCATGTTAGACTTGGTTTGTGTTTATTATAATGAAAACAGTAGCCTAAAATGACTATGGTTCTGACCTGGCTGATGCATGGCCCCTAAGATGAGAATAAAGCATCTGTCAATTTTCATGACAAATGCTTTTACAAACAATGAATGCTCAAAGTATATATTATGATGGATCCTACTGCATTATATGTATTTGGAGTATTGGATTAAATCAGACATATTATATAGTACTCAACTAATCTTTTGCAGGCCACAGTATTAGAAGAAATGCCACCCTTCACTGAAAAGGAGTCTTCTATCTTGGCTGTGCTAAAGAAGAAGAGTGGACGGATGTCTGCTCAGGAAGCTCAAAGGGAGGCTCGTGTTCAGGCCCGTGAAGGCAATCCAGCGCCATTGACGGAAAAAACCCAGGCTGCTCAGGTATGCAATTTATGTTGAGAAGTCTCGAACACTGGCTTGTATAATTTATCTGTTGTTTGAAAACTGTTGAAACCAGAGTTATTGGTGTTCCTCCATAGTGCTTGTTTTGTGATTTGTTTTTGTTTCCTGTATTATTCCCTTGTATGTGGTGATGCCTATATTAGCATCATGAAATTGCAGTGCTTTATACAATGATGAGGGTTTGATCCTCAGCCCAGAAAGGCCTCTCATGGCTTGAAATTTATCTCACTATCATAAATTTTTTAGTGCTTGTGTGAAATGCCCAAGGGGGACATGACATTCTCCTTGAGAATTATTTCTCTGAAGAAAACATGCCATCATAGATGATTCATCCTCTCTTAGATTTAAAATCATATGTTTTCTAATTCACAGTTAAACAACTCAACTTCAGCTGATTTATTAGGGCTGTCCACACCACCTGCTACTCAGAATAGCACACAGAGTAACACAGGTAAGTGAAAGACATGAAAATAATCCTTTTATTATTGGCATATAATACAGTATATTGATGGGGTTGTATAAAACAATTTAAACACTGCTTTATACTAAAATGCATACCATATTTGATGGTATTTAAGATGCATGGGCATATAAGACTCACCCCCATTTCAGCAGGACATATTCAGGAAAACAAGTTTTTTATGTATTTAAGAATGTAATGTTTAAAGCAAGCTAGTGGTATAGCTGAACAAAAAGCAAGCAATCACAATAGTAAAAATATTCTACATTATTGCAGTAATAAAACAGAGGTAGTAGCCTAGTCATGGAGCCAGGCGAAGAAAGCAGCCCAGCTGACAAAATGTCAACAACACCCTTGGCGCATCACTGAACAGGCTGTGTTTTCATTTTCAACATTTCCTTATGTCATATTATGGTTGAAAAATATGATGAAGCATCCTTGCCTATAATATGGTGGTGTAAATCTTTGGGTGTATGGGTTAAGGAAATTTCAAAATTAAATCTACGGGAAGCCTTGCATTCACATATAAGACGCAGGGTGATTTTTTGAGCCATTTTTTATGAAAAAAGGTGGTAAATACAAAAGCAGTTAGATTAAATAAATGAAAATTGAACATCACTTTACCTTGCTGAGAAGAATCAAGTGTCTACTAGGATAGTGTTCCCTTGCTTGGTATGTTAGTTGTACCAGCAGCAGGAAGATTTGATTTAAAGGTAACATGATATGTATAAGGCAACATCATTTATGTAACTGGAAAATGGCAAAGGGAATTGGAATCAAGCCAGTTTATACGCTTTATTTATTTCTAACAAGATGTGAATTCACTCGTTACGGGATAATGTAGTAACATGTAAGGTTTAGTGGTGTTACATCTCAGATTACTGGAGAGACATTAGGAATAGGTCACTGTGTCTCTGGTTACTGGAGAGATATCAGGAATATGTCATTGTGTTTTGTAATCAGTTAAGCAGTGACACTACAGAACTTAGTATTTAGAGTTTGTTTACACAAAAATTTGTGCGTGGGTCACACCAGCCCATCACTGTCACCTCCTGAACAGGGGTTCATTGACATCACAAACAGTGAGCTAGATGAGAACCAGACCCTCTATGCTCATGGCTGTCTTGCCATCCAAAGATAAAATAAATTAATGTTTTGATGGAGTGATGGCAGTGGTGTTGACCATTATCGATGGTGTTGGATATCCTTTATATCATGAAAATGTGAAATATTAGTATTTGTACACAAAGAAAGAAATAAGATCATATAATTATAATGAATGTTTAAATATTTTTTCTTAGAGTATGAAGTGAGGGGTATTATTTGATGAATCTGGAAATGTGGCAACACTGCACACCATGAATCCTCTGTGCAGCCAATCCTGTGGTAAACACACAGCATTTTACCACATGCAGTGAGGACCAACTAGTTGCACTAGCTCCTGAAAAGTGGCTGGGGTCATGCAGTTTTCCTGAAATGAACTGAACTGAACTGATAGAGAGATGGAGAAAAATAAAAGAGTTTGGACAAAAGAAATAAAAATTAGGAAAATTAAAGAAAGTAGGAGATAAAAGTCTGGACAGACCACATTGCTATTTTAAAATTTTGTTTGTTCAAATATTCTATTTGTAAGCACTCGAGGTTCTTTGATGTTATTGTAATATAGTGTTAGGCATAATCACCCTATCTAGAAGGTTACTTTTTTTTTTTTTTTTATGCAAGCTGATCCCAGCTAACCCGCCACTGATCCTTTCTCGGCAGCCTTTCCTGTTGCTTTGGGAGGCATGGTGTTACCGTACTGCTGTGAGAATGAGTATGTGTTTGGGGTCATGCAGTAGGCTCCATGGAAGCTGTTTCTATCAGCCCTCATCTCTGCCTCCATAAGGATCTTGTGCTCTCCTCATAGCGGCGTCTCCAGCAGTAATTGCCATGCCCATATTGTCTCTCTCCTCTTTCATTACTGGCCTAACTGGCTGCTCTTCTGGTTCTGAATTGTCCAACAGTAAGAGAGCAACAGTGATGAGGAGATCCTTGTGGTCCATCCTCTTTCAGTGCATATGCATGACTGATGATTGATGGGCTAACATCACACCGTCACCCAGTGATGGAGCTCATTTCCTCCTAAGTGGATGGCTATCATGTTTGTAACACCATGGATGGGGACCAGGATGACAGTGATGGGCTGGTGTGAACCATGCCTAACACAGCAGCCTTCTGCTGGTATGGTAGGGCTTGTTCGATGCAACCACTCACAGCGAGCGTCACTCCTTCTTTCCCTCTGCTTCAGAAGGTACCACCAGCAAATGTTCAGTGGACAAACAGTATTCATAACATCAGCATTTGCATCTGCACCGTGTGATCAGAATGGCACCTGTTATTGTGTTAGTTGCCAATATTTCTTCAGATGAACAACAGGGAAGTGTTATGTACAAAATAAAGGACAACTTCCGTAATGTTTAACAAAGAGTCTTTTCCTACCTATCTTTACCTACCCATCGGTACAATGGGTTATTGTTTGGAAGGAGTCCTGCCAACCTGGCAACACTGCTCGTAGGTAGTGGTGACTGTCTCAAGAGAGGTAAACAAGGGTAGAGTGTGATGTCATGACTCATTTTGACCCATACAAGTTCTAGCAAAAGGGTTGTATTCCAAAGAAAGGTATACCAAGCAAATTTTTTTTCCTTCCAAAACATGATGTATACCAAGTTAGACTTATTCCAAAGTGGACATATACTGAGGTGCCACTGTACTTGTATTCATGTAGCCTAGTTTTCTTGCAACATGAAATTGGCATCATCTCTGGTTGCATTTCTACTGAAAATTGTTTAGTATCCTGAAATTACTCAGGTTCACCAATGTGTAATTTAGAGCTTATATGAAAAAATATTTACAGCTTTAGAATCTTTTATGTAGAACTTTAAAATACAGCTCATTGCTATATATTTTTTTTATATTGTGAACCTACTGATTTTGAAGTTACTGTGTATGTAGGGCTGGATCCATGACATATACATGCATGCACAAAAGGTATATTCTGTTATGTATTAAGCTAATAAATGTTTTCAACAGGTGTATTGGTGGATGTACTTGGGGATCTGTATAGTGGAAGTGCTAGCAACACTCAAAATGGAACCTCCACTCCCACATCAATGTCTATGTCAGGTGCTACCGACAACATCAAGAAGTGAGTGAGGCCTGGTTTTGGTGGCTATCTTTTTACAGAGTTTTCATTTCAAAGAACTGCTGTTTAAAACTAGTTGCTGATGTTCTAGATAGAGTTTGAAAGTTCTGTTGTTTGCATGTTTATTACCAAATTTATATTAACATTTTATATATAAACTTGCATACATTTTTATATATTTTCACTGAAACTTGTTTAATTCTATGTATATATATTCATATGTACTTGTATTTCTATATTCTATGTATATAATATATTCATATATACTTATATTTCCTTTCAGATTTGTGTGTAAAAACAATGGAGTTTTATATGAAAATGACATCATCCAAATTGGGATCAAATCAGAATTTCGACAGAATCTTGGCAGGATAGGAGTCTTTTATGGCAATAAAACTTCTATGCCTCTGCAGGTAAATTGGCTCTTTAACTATTACAACACTTGAAATTTCATTCTCCAATTGCACTGATGCTACTTAGCAGATTCTCTTGTGACTTCAAAACCTGAGGTCCCTTTCACATGGGGTCGCTTTGCAGTACTGCTCTGTTAGAGTGCTCTATGCATATGGTGCTTGACACAAGAAAGTGTTTGGCTGGCATGTGTTGATGAGTTATAGTGCTAAAGTTAGCAGATAATGGAGCACTCTTGCTCTCCCTGCCCTCAGTCATCTTAGTACAGGCCTACCAGCACATCTCCAGTATCTTCACACTATAAACTCTTAAACTTGCATTCTCTCTCTCTCTCTCTCTCTCTCTCTCTCTCTCTCTCTCTCTCTCTCTCTCTCTCTCTCTCTCTCTCTCTCTCTCTCTCTCTCTCTCTCTCTCTCTCTCTCTCTCTCTCTCACACACACACACACACACACACACACACACACACACACACACACACACACACACACACACACACACACACACACACACACACACATTCCTTCTGCTACTTCGTAGTGTTGTCAATTAGTATGTTTTCCTTGACTGATTGTGTACATTTCCAACTGCTGCCCAGGTGTCCCTTTTCCTTGCCCTCACTCACATCATGACCATGTTCATTTCAACATTGTTGTCACATTTTCACCATGGCCCCTAAAAGACCTTCCAAGGCACCTTGCCATGTTTGTAAAAATGCACAGTAGCAACTCTATTACAAAACACGTGTTTGTTTTTAAGAGTAGTAATGATATGGAGGTGAAAGGTTGAAGCATGTGTTGATACTGAAAGTAGGAAAGGTGGAGTGCAGTCCCACTCCACAACATTCATTATTAATACACTCCTTTTTCTTGAATATTATATAATGTTTGCAAACACATGTACATAGGGCTTTTCTTTACTTAACCTCTTCATTACGGTGATGCTTACGTAGGCGTCATGAAATGCCAGTGGCAGATACAATGATGCCTACATAGGTGTCATGATTGGATTCTATTTTAATTGTTGAGTGATAACATATACAGCTTTGACTTGTCTTGACAGTCTCTGTATTATGTCCTTGAGGTTCTGTTGCTCCTCCCATCCTCCCTGTTCCCATCAGTCACATAAATGAGCTACCCCATGCTCCACCCTCTGTCCAGAATGAGGAAGTCTCATTGGCAGAGCCTTACATCATAGTTTCACCCCCTGTGGTCTTTCCTTTATCTTCCATATACCCCTATTCTTCTCTTCATCCTATATCCCCTTTCCACCAGAGAGGAGAGATTGGGGGGAGAAGGTACAGTTCCCCCATCTCTTTTTCATTCCTTGCCCTCTACCCCCCTCCTCTCTCTCTCTCTCTCTCTCTCTCTCTCTCTCTCTCTCTCTCTCTCTCTCTCTCTCTCTCTCTCTCTCTCTCTCTCTCTCTCTCTCTCTCTCTCTCTCTCTCTCTCTCTCTCTCTCTCTCTCTCTCTCTCCCCAGAAAGGGGAGACAGTGTGGGGGTGCAGTTCCCCCCTTCCCTGGTTCATTCCTTGTGACCCACTCAAATGCATAAACACACAGCTGCCCATTAATCTCTTTTCTGATATCTTCCCCTTCCCTTCCCTGCCCATTTATTCCTCCTCCACCCATCACCACCTCTTCTGTAGTTTACTATCCTCCAACTACCTCAAATTGTAAATGTGTGTGTGTGTGTGTGTGTGTGTGTGTGTGATTTACCTAGTTGCATTTACCTAGTTGTATAATACAGGGTTTGAGCAGGGCTCATAGTGTCCTGTCTCCATATCTATATTTATCCAGAATTTCCTTAAATTTATGCACGTTTGGTGCTGTAACAGCCTCCTCATTTAGACTATTCAGATATCCACAGTTCTATGTGGAAAACTGTACTTCTTGATGTCCCTCAAACATTGACTCTTCCTGATCTTCTTTGAGTGCCCTCTCTTCCGTCCAGCTTTATCTTCCAGCAACACCAGATCCTGCTTGTCTATGTTCTCAGTGTGGTTAACTATTTTATACATCGTTATTAGATCTCTCTCTTGTAACTTGCAAAGTTGGCAGTTCAATTTCCTTCAACCTCTCTTTCTACATCAGGTCTCTCAGCTCCTGTACCGTCCTTGTAGCTGCCCTCTGAATTTTTTCCAACTTCTTTATATCTTTTTTTCTTATGTGGAGACCACACCACTGCTGCATATTCCAGCCTGGGACGTAGCATAGTGGCTATAATTTTTTTCATCATAGTCTTATATAATAAAATGCCACCCTAATATTTGTTAACATCCTGTATGTTGAGCCAAATATCTCATTTATATGCCGTTCTAGAGTTAGGGTATCTTGAAATACCACTCCTAGGTCTTTTTCCTTCTTGTTCCTCATTATTACTTCCCCCCATTTTATAGTCCCATGCAGGTCTTTTACTGTTTCCCAATTCCATCATATGGCATTTCTTAGCATTGAATTCCAATTTCCACTTCTTGCTCTACCCATGAATCTTGTCAATATCTCTTTGCAACTCTATACAATCAATATGGCTCTTTATTACTCTTAACAATTATGCATCATCAGCAAACAGATTAATATAACTGGTCAAACCCTCCTGAATATCATTGATGTATATTTGGAACATAATGGGTGCTAACACTGACCTCTGTGGTACTCCACTTGTTACATTACTCCAACTTGAACAGGTGTCCCTGATCACAGTTCTCATTTCTCTATCCTTTAAGCAGTCTCTCATCCATTTTAGCATTGTCCCTCTCAGCCCTCCTATATGTTCAATCTTTCACAAGTCTTTTATGTGTAACTTTATCAAAAGCTTTTTTTTGATGTCCAAGTATGCTGCATCTACCCACCCATCTCTGTTTTGTACTTCCATCTATTACTCTTATATAGAAACTTAGTAAATTTGTCACACATGACCTTCCTTTTCTGAACCCAAATTGACTATTTGTTATAACTTCGTTGTCTTCCAAATATTTCATCCACTTTTCCTTGATCACTATTTCACAGAGCTTGTCCACAACACTAGTTAGTGACACCAGTCTATAATTTAGTGGCTCAGTCCTCTTTCCTCCTTTGTGTATTGGCACTATATTTGCTCTCTTCCACTCTTGGTACTCTTCCTTCTATCAGTGAGCGGTTAATCACATCCTAGATTGGCTCCACCATTTGTTCTCTACATTCCTTTAGTATCCAACCTGACATTCCATCAGGCCCCATTGCTTTCCTGACATCCAACTTCTCTAACAATTTACCAATCTCATATTTTTTGCACCAAGACTTCCTGTAAAGCCCCCTGCCTCACCTCCTCATTTGATTCTGTAAAACCTACTTCCACATTGAATACAGACCTGAAACTCTCATTCATAATTTCACTCATCTCTTCCGCTGTTTGATATATCCTTCCTTCCTTTACTATCTTGTTAATAGTCTCTCTGCTTGTCATCTTTCCATTGATATATCTGTAAAAAAAGCTTGGGCTCTTCACATTTCTTTACCACATCCTTTTCAGTGTTTCTCCTCCTCTCTTCTTATTCTAACATACTCATTCCTTGCCTCCTTATACTGCTCTCTATTATTTTAATTTCTTTGTTTCTTTAGTTTCTTCCAAGCTATATCCTTTCTCTTCTTAGCTTGTGCACATCTGGCATCATACCAAATATGTTTGCTCCTTCTTACTTTATATACAGGTACATATTTCTGCACACCCTCAATTTTCTCAACCCCGTAAAATTTGTCCTTGCGTGATTAAGTCTTCCATTTTTATAATCCTCTTTACATGGTAGAACCTACCAATCTTGCAGTACTACCTCCAACATCACATGGTCACTTTTTCCCATTGGGCTTAAGTATTTAATGGTTGGACTGGGCTCCAGTGTTTTTTGTGAATACCAGGTCTAGCATAGATGGTTCCTTCTCCTTTCTGTATTTTGTAAATTCTTCCACCCATTGGTCCATTGTATTCACCATAGCTAACTGTAGCATTTCTTCACTCCACGGTCCAGCATTTCCATTAACTTCTATCTCCTCCCAGCTTACATTTTTGCAGTTAAAGTCTCCCACTAGTGGTATTTTACTGTCCTTCCTTATCATGTTGTCTAGGCACTTAAACACCTCCTTTTGCATTTCCTTGTGATCCTCCAGCCTCCATGTATTAGTCTTTGGTGGCACATACATTAATATGATCCTGCTCCTTTCTCTCCCATTGGTCCTGATTGTTATACCTATGACCTCCACCATGCCATCTCCATATTGCACTTTTTCCATATATATCATCTCAAACCATTGTCAGTACTCCTCCTCCTCCTCCTCCTTTTCCCTTTCTATCTCTATTCCAAAAATTATATCCCACATCCTTAAAGCTTAAGTGGACTTCCTCTTTTAACTTTGTCTTGGGTAGCCACAACACATCTGGTCTATTTTCGTTAAAGTAATCTCTCACTTCCATTATACCTGAAAGTAACACATCTATCTATGTTTGTATACATTACTCTTAATGTACTACTTCTCCCACCACATGCAATTTGTCTGTCTGCTGCTGTGGTTCTTTCATTTCTTGTTCCCTTTCATGAATATACCATTTCCTTAGTCTCATATCTAGTACTCTCCAATAAAATTTCCTCTTCTCGGTCTCCATCCTTCTTTTGTTTTTTTCCTTGGCTTCATTTCTCAGATCCCTCTCTTTTTCCCTTTCTTCCAAGTTCATATCTCTTTTTACCTAAATATTCTTTTATTCTTAACTTTCAGCCAGCCTCCCAGTTCTCGCTAGGATCTCCTCTACTGCAACTTGGGATCTCATTCTCACTTTTAACGGTCTTTTACTTCCCTCATTATATTTTCCATTTCTATGTGCTTCTTCCACTTCTTGTTCAAGTCCCTGTTCCTCATCTTGGACCATTGTAATAATTTTCCTTACCAACTCCTTCTCTTCTCTCTCCCTGACAGACTTTACTGGGTTTTCTCTTGCAGTCTGAAAAAGACCATACATTTCTTCTTATCCACTGTGTCTCTCACCAAAACCTCCTTTTCTTTAATTACCTGAATTACTGTGTCCTTGGTCTTTTCTTGTGTGTGTTTTTTAACCACCTCCGTGAAGCTAACTTTTTCATCTTCATGTTCTTTCTTCCAGGTATTTCTCAGTTCTGCCAGTTTGGTTTCACATACTGTTCCTTCCACTTTTCCTGCACTGTCCTTCACCTTTTGTTGCAGCCCTTGCAGAGTTACTTCATATTCCTTACACTTAGTCTTGAGTATCTCATTTTCTGTCTTTAGTTCCTCCATTGCCTCTTTCATCTCATTGTTTATCTTTAGAGCACTCTCACATTCACTATACTTCTTTCTCAATTCTTTGTTTTCCATAATAATTTTGTCCTGCTTTTCCAGAATGCCAGAGATCAGTTCCCTCATGCACCTTATTGTTTTCTCAACACTGATTATCCTCCTCATATTTCCTTTCTCTTCTCTGAATCCTGAAAAATCCCTTTCTCCACTTGCCTTCACCAATTGTCTCAAGACCACAGGGGTTTCAATAAAATGTGCCTTCTGTCTCACCTCCTCACTCGGTTTGTTTACAAACTCATCACGACCGGTGGCGCCACCTAGATCATCCTTTCCTTCCATTTCTTTTAACCTCAAAATACTCCTTTACATATTGAATTTGGAGACAGGACACTCTGTAACCCTCTCTCACCCCTGCATATACATTACTAGGCCTCATTGCTTTGTTCAGATCCAGTAGCATGTATCTTCAGGAGCTCTAGCACCTGTGTCCGAACAGCTGGCCAGTGTGTGTGCATGCGCGCACATGTGTGTGTGTGTGTGTGTGTGTGTGTGTGTGTGTGTGTGTGTGTGTGTGTGTGTATTTCTACGACATCCGAAGGGTTGACTCAGAGAGAGAGAGAGAGAGAGAAATTACAGTATTAGAAATTAGATAAGTTACCGCTTGCAAGCCTACACCATATATGAGCAAGGAGCATTTTTTTTAAGCATTCGGAGTGAAGTGGTTAAACGATGCTGTATGAGGATCAGGAGTGTTTTTAACGGGTGCACCACCATAGCAGGGTCCGGTGTTTTTTCGGGGGAGCAGGGGCACACCAATTATTTGCAGATTCTCAACATTCACAGATATCTCTGTTACCTAACACCTGTTTATGTTGAGGGCTGACTATATATTACACATGTGAGTACAGTAAACCCTCGGTTTTACAGGCTAATTGTGAGGAACTTAATCCATTATTGCCATAAATCCATTAGTAGAGGTGGAAATTCAAAAATACGTATAATAATACCTTCCCTCCTGTACCTTTCCCACTACTTTGTTTGCTATCTCTTTGAGCTCTTCTTTCACTGCTTTGTTACTCTCCTTATTTTCCTAGATTCAAAAGACAATGCATTTTTTTATCCAAATTCCCTTAAATGAGATATATTACTCGATAATTTTCACCACCTGTATTATTTTGGCCTCATTCAATTGTTCTTATATTATTTTCTCAAAGTTAACACTCTCACCTTATATGGCCTCTTTCTCACTCATTTGTTTTTTCCAACTTTTCCACTGTTTTTTCTCTAACTTCTTTCCTCCTTGAATTTTTTTTCCATGCATTTTGCATCTCACTTAAATAAAAAAAACAGTCTTAAAATTTCCTTCCACTTTCTTTTTATATTCCTCAATTTCCTTCACAGAAGTTTTACATTGACTTTTTAACTGTTCGTTCTCAGCTCTTAATTCAGTAATTTCTTTATGCTGATTAGCCTGGGCCTCCTTCATGACTAATTCTTTCAAATGATTTTCCATTATAATTTTCAAGGTTCAATACCATTCTTTGCCACATTTTTGTATTTACCTCCCTTTGTCCTGTGCTCTGAATCCTGAGAAAAACCTCCCACTTGTGTTGTTTAAATTACCAGCTGATCCCTTGTTGGGTGTAAACAGTCCTTTTTGGTTTGGCTTAATTTTTTCTTTATATTTCACTTGACTTTTTTTTCATTGCCATTGTTACTGTTTTTCTTTATGGAGACAGAGACAGTACTATGCCACCCCCATCTCCCTATATCACTGCAGGGTTATTTTGGAGACACTCCTTGTCTTGTGTGTGTATGTTGTAGTATTGATGTGGAAGAGGCACCATGTTAAAACTTAACCTACTTGTGAGCTAAAAAGACATAACAAACATACTTGAGAAAAAAATACCCAAGCTGGTACCAAATGTGCTTGAGAAAAAAAAGAACCAAAGCTGGTATGTTCTTACCAAACTTGGCAACCATGGTTTGAACTTATGTAACCTACAGATGCTATTGCAGTTATTGGGCATGGTCAGTTCAAAAACTATTCTCGGTCAGTCCCCTTGGATTTCTGACCCTCTGACCTAATCCGTTAAAAATGGGTCCATTAAACAGAGTTTGATATATATATATATATATATATATATATATATATATATATATATATATATATATATATATATATATATATATATGGGATCTTGGTATTAATACTTTTTTAACTGCATTTTTATTTATTTATTTTTTCATATTATTATTTGTTTATTTTGTTAAGCTCTGTCATAATTTAAGCATGCTTTTCAGGCTTTCAACCCGACTGTCTCTGTGCGTCCAGGACAGCAAGGGAAAGTCACAGTACAAGTCAAACCAGTTGATCCCTCCATTGATGCCGGGGCTCAAGTCCAGCAGCTTGTTAACTGTGAATGCATAGAGGACTTCACTGGTAAGAAATTATTTTGTAAGAATATAGATTTTGTCCTTCATGTTCTTCAGTGTCCAGGATTAGTAGAAATATGTAAAATAATTATGATAATGGTGATGGTCATACTCCTCCCAAGCCAAGTGTGGATGATTCAGTGCTCCCATTTTTTTTATATTATTGCACACCTTTAGCATATATAATTATGTATCAGTACAATATACACAAAAATGAACACCAAGGAAGAACAAAGAAGAATAGACCTGTTGGTTCTTAAAAGGTTGTTTATATTGACATTACTATCTAATCACCAGGATTGATGTATGAGGAAAATGAAGGCCAGAGTTGGATAAGTGGGTGCTTAGCAGAGATTGAATGGTTTGCAACACTCTTTGTGGCTTGTTTATGAATTGTACAGTGTCACTGGCAGCAACTGAAGTTTTGTGTGTATGTGTAAAAGGAGGAGGTTAAAAGTAAATGCCAGTAAGAGCAAGGTGATGGATTTTGAAGGTGTTTAAGAGGTAATAGTTGTAAAGATTTATATAAAAAGAGCATGTGGGCTTTCAAAATGGTATACAGTATACTCTGAGTTTCACAGCATCAAAGTTTCATGATACTCAAGTTTTGCACTGTGTCCTAAATTCTTATCATCCTGATTTTCATGTTTTATATCCTTGAGTTTTGTGCTTTCATTGTGTATGGATCACACATTCTTACCATTAGTGTCACATAGCAAAAAATACATACATGGTATGTATTGTAAATGTATTTCTGCATAAAGTTCACATACCTGAACATACAAATTCTTTGTGGATAAATCACATGTTAGCCACAGCACTATAGTCATGCAGGCTTGTATGAGAGAGAGAGAGAGAGAGAGAGAGAGAGAGAGAGAGAGAGAGAGAGAGAGAGAGAGAGAGAGAGAGAGAGGAGGGCAGGTGATGGTGCTGCCACATTGCAAAAAAGAACACACAACAAATAAAAGGTGTCTCACTATTGGGGCAGATGTGATAGCACTGCACCACTAAATCACTCTAAATGTAAGGACAAGACACACACACTCACAGTTTTAGATGTGATGGTGCTGCACCACTGCACTGCCAGATGTGAGGACAACACACACACACACACACACACACACACACACACACACACACACACACACACACACACACACACACACACACACACACACAGTTTTAGATGTGATGGCATTGCACCACCAGATTGCCAGATGTGAAGATAAAACACATGCACACAAACACACACACACAGTTTTAGATGTGATGGCACTGCACTGCTGCACCACCAAATCACTCTGTGAATGTGAAGACAAAGACACACACACTCACATAGGTATAGGCCATGTGGCTGGTATAAATAAGCATTTTTCCAGTGTTTTCAAGACCCAGAGTTTTGCAGTCTTTGAGTTTAGCCCTGTTCCTTCAGGAAAAAGCAATTGTGAAACTCAAGAGGATACTGTAGAAAGAGTGATATGGATGTATATGAGAATTTTGGTATGGGTGGAGAGAGGAAAAAAAGAAAAAAAAAAATTGTGGAATAGTAGGATGAGTAAAGCATGTTTTATTGAGGTGGTTTGGACATGTCATAAGAATGAACGAGAATGAGTTTGTGAACCAGCCAGGCCCTTTCCTAATACCAGTTATTTAGCTCTTCATCCTTCCTTCTGTCTCACTCAAATCATACATGGTGTTCCACATGTTATTCTTCTGGCAACATATCTTGGCTGCATTTAGTCTCTTCTCTCTATCTCCCATGTTTCATGTTTCATGTTTCAGCTCCATACTCAAGCTTCCAGGTTTTCATTTTTATGAAATTGCCAAGGTATGTAGCACATCCATGGCTTCTTCCAGGCTGCACGTAGGACTTGTGAAATTCCTTGTTTTCATTCATCATTAAGCAAAATCCTTCTATTCCTCCACATTTCATTTATTAGTCTATTTACTTTCAGTTTATATAATATGATGACAGATTACAGTGTTTCTTGTTGTATAGAATTACAGTGTAATATTTACTCGGCATCTTTCGTGTTCAGTTTTGTTGAACATTGCATCAAAAGTTCATTCTGATTATCATTTGTAGTGAAGGAGACAGTAACATAACACCTACTTTCTTGTGACAGATTTGCCTGATTTGATTGTGAGCTTCACATATGGGAATGTACCCCAGCGTCTGGCTCTCCGTCTTCCCCTCTCCTGCAACAAGTTTTTTGAGCCTACAGATATGAATGGTGAATCCTTTTTTGCTCGGTGGAAAAATCTTAGTGCGTAAGTATCTTTAACTATCTTTTTATTACATTGTGTGAAATTATGCTAGAGTTGTTGGTGGGGGTGTACCATTGTCATAAAATGAAAACTTGATCTCATGTGAGAGTTAATTCCATTCCAGAAACAAATTGCTTCAAGTGGTTGAAAGTGACCATCAGAAGCATAAGTGAAAAACTGTTGATTGGATAGGAGAGAGAAGTTAGAGAGGAGCATGAGAGAAAGTCAGGGGAGATATGTTTACAATGCGTTAAAAAAGAGAACAAGTGTGAATAATTTATTTGTTGCAGTGACTGCACTGGTAGTAAAAGTAGTTTTATGTAGTGTTTTTAGGGATAGGAGAAATAGAAATGCATTGTGGAAAAGTGAGATAAATTAAGCTATTGATGGAAAGAAATTAAGAATGGATCTTGGTCTTGCACAGAGACAGAAAAGTCATAGATGAATTAAAGGCCATTACTGTGCCTTAATGTTTAAGATACTACTGCTGTGCAAGTCCTTAGTTTAATTATTTTCATGCTGTGGTGTAATAATTGCTTTTCTTTACCCATCTGCTATGTCTTTCTCTACAAGATGACATAAAAGAAATTCCATTGTACTACTATCTCATTTGTATTATAATATTTCTTCAGTTATTCCATCTATACTTCCAACTCGAGCATACTTTCAATGTGGCTATTATTTTCTGTACCTTCTCTCAGTTAAGTCTTCTTACAAACAATTACTGTGCTCTTATTTTTTTACTCAGTACTATATAAAACTGCATCCCAGACTGTCTTCTCTTCCATTAAATGTTCAAAAAAGTTTATAATAGTTGAGTATAGCTATACACTGAAGAATTGTAATGCATTGTTTCATCCTTTTATCAGGCCTTCTCAAGAGGCTCAAAAGATCTTCAAGACCACATGTGCAATGGAGAATGCTTCCATCAAGACAAAACTCTTGGGCTTTGGCATGCAGCTCCTGGAAGGGATTGATCCTAACCCAGATAACTTTGTGTGTGCTGCCATCATCCACACGCGCACTCAACAGATTGGCTGCTTACTGCGTCTGGAACCTAATCGTCAGGCACAGGTGAAGCAACACACAACTGTTTTACCAAATATAATGCTGTAGTGCAATACTGATTTTCATTCCAGTCAGAAATGTATTGTATGATCACTATACCATTATTTTGACATCAGTTCTGTTTTTCCACAGATGTACCGTCTCACCATCAGGGCCAGTAAGGAGTCAACTGCCCACATCTTGGCAGAATTGTTAGCTGAACAATTTTGAATTATGCAAAATTTCTCTTAATGCTTAGTATCCTATTTCTTTGAACCATAACAAACAAATTTGACAAGTAGGTTTCATTACATCCACTTTTCTGGTGAGCAATGTGCAAGGATAATTAGCCATATTTTGTGCTTAGTACACTTGTAAGTGTTCCAGTATGGCCATCATATGGTTGTAGTGACCAGTATAATAACAAATCCACTGGAAGAAACCTAAGATGTGAGTATAAGTGTTTCTCATATTTCTTGCATTGTTATTTTATTGGTATTGTTATTCATTATCAGTATTGTGATTTCTTTTTGCATTCTAATCACATACATAATTTTTTAATTTGATGAAAATTGATGAAAACATTAAATCATACATTTGATCAATGAATGCATGCTCACATCAAACTTATCTTGTCAGTTTGAGAACATGGCATCTTTTTATTTTTTAATTTTTATTTATTTATTTTTTTTAAGTTTGAAAGATTTACCTGTAAATAGATTAAATAAACTTGTTTAAGTTAAAGGAATAATTGAGTTCCATAGAGAAATGTTGTGAGAGGAACACTTAAGACATATATATTGTGTATAGATAATATGTAGTATTGAATGTGTGTAGAAAGTGGAGGGAAAAAGAAGGTTGGCATATATTAGCTTTTGAATATATATATATATATATATATATATATATATATATATATATATATATATATATATATATATATATATATATATATATATATATATTGTAAACACACACATATACACACACATCATAAA
Source organism: Scylla paramamosain (assembly GCF_035594125.1). Taxonomy (NCBI): domain Eukaryota; kingdom Metazoa; phylum Arthropoda; class Malacostraca; order Decapoda; family Portunidae; genus Scylla; species Scylla paramamosain. The sequence goes on from NC_087158.1 coordinate 19,119,425, forward strand.
TTCTGGCATATAAGCTAAGATTTTATTTTATTATTATTATTATTATTATTATTATTATTATTATTATTATTATTACTTATTTATTTATTTATTTTTATTTTTTTTACCATTAGGGTTAACTTGTTGGTCAAGCTTAAGAAAACTGACTTCAGAAATTCACAAAGTATCTTTATATTGGGAGCCAAGAAAAGATGGACATGATGTTGCCTATGCATCAGGCACAACTTCCATCCTCATCCCATGAACTGATTTCCAGCACTTGCACTACTATTGCACCTGTTGAATGTGTATGTTTTTGTTCCAAACTGTATTGAAAATTAGTTAGGAATTTCAGTTTCAGTATGTAAACAAGCACCATGTCTGTAGAAGGAGCAGCAGACTATCCATTACTACAACTACAATTACCATTGCTACTAATATAGTAAACCCTTGCTATACCAGCCATTTATATATCGTCGGTTATATTGGACTCTCAGGCATTGGGACAAACTTTTCATTAGATCTGGTTTATGAGAAAGAAATCAAGCCACATTTACAGGCCTGAGCACAATGTGACAACCAAAGATAATATACTTGGTGCTGTACTGTAAAAAATATACAAGTTAATAAAATGAAATTAAATAAAATTAAATAAAAATAGGCCATGTTATCCACGAACCTGACAATGACAACAACAAAGCACTTCTCCCACCTACTCTGTGTTCCTCTCCTCCTCACACACCTGCTGCTCTTCCCCTTACTCCCACCCTTCTTCTCTCTCACCCTTGGGTATCTTTTTATATACATACATACAGGGTGTCCCAGGAGGAAAGTCAGATATTTCTCTGAAATGAAAGATCAAGTCATTCTAAGTCAGAATTATCCTATGGTCAAATGCTTTTAATACCATGGTTTAGAAGTTACTGGACATTTGAATATGAATGCTCAAAAAATTGGTGAGGGGGATGGGAGGAGGAAAGGGCAGCATTGGTGAGTATTGGCATCCTGTTACTTGATTACACATCAAGGTTTTCATAGATAATGATATAATTGAACTCAAGAATGCAAATAATAGCTAAAACATAATTAACACCATATGACAGCAACAATCTGCTGGATGTTGCAGGACTCATGTGCAGCCACTTGTCATTGATGCATATTCATATTTAAATGTCCTGTAACTTCTACACCATGGCATTAAAAGTACTTTACCATAGGATATTTCTGACTTAGAATGACTTGATCTTTAATTTCTGAGAATATATGATATAGTATGTTTTAGCAAAAAAAAATCTATTTTAATAAGTAAGGGTGTGGTATAGGATTAGGGGCATTAGTCTTTTCAACCATAAGATGATCCAAATTATTGGATATATTGGATTGGAGTACCAAGATTGATCTGATAAAGTGAGGGTTAATTGTACTACTACTACTACTACTACTACTACTACTACTACTACTACTACTACTACTACTACTACTACTATACTACTACTACTACTACTACTACTACTACTACTACTACTACTACTACTGCTGCTGCTGCTGCTGCTGCTGCTACTGCTGCTGCTACTACTACTACTACTACTACTACTACTACTACTACTACTACTACTACTACTACTACTACTACTACTACTACTACTACTATAACAATAACAACTGTTACTACTACTAAACTACTACCATACCATAATGCTATAATATTCTGCTGCTATTGCCATCATTACCACTATATTGCTAATGTTGGCTTTGTTATTATTATCTGTAAACGATTGCACAGTATGATCTACTTGAGTGACTTGGTGTGTTGCCTAATGATTTATGAGACTGAGCCTTGACAACGATTTGTACTACCAAGTGGTAGTATATTTTGTGTATTATGGAAGGTTATTCTAAAATTGGTAGTATACTGTAAATATTTATAGACTATACCCATAAGTTTGATTAATCTTAAAATCTCACCCAACTATATTTTATAATATTTAGAAGCTGGAGATACATATAGTGAAAACAATGTGGTTAGAATGGGAACTTGGCCAAATTTGGAAGTCATACTATCAGCCAGACATTGATCTAGATTTGGATATCAACTTGAAATTTTTTTTGGTCAACATATGCAATATTAACCTATATGCCAGAATCTGCAATGTTTGTATAGGTTTTTGTGTTTGTGTGCATGTGATATATATATATATATATATATATATATATATATATATATATATATATATATATATATATATATATATATATATATATATATATATATATTTAAAAAAATTCACTAGTTTGACAATTCTTCAGATTAGTGTTATATAGTCTATCATTATCATAATTTCTTCAAACAAGCAAATTGATTAAGACTGCAGTCTAATGCTTGCACAAGTATTACATTGTTGCAGGCTACACATGTGCATTTGGTTTAGCTTGTTTGTCAGGGAGCAACCACCTGTTGTTGGTGTCATAAGAATTGGTGGTAGGTATAAGTCAGGATTAAAGTAATACCTATATCATGATGTGCACATGCATTTTTGATCACTCATGGAATGCTTGTTAATAGATGTAAAAATTCAAAGTAGTTACTTCATTCCTCATGTGTGAAATATATAAGGTTATTGGAAAGTGTGAATGGCTGTATGTATGAAGATCATTTGTTGTATAGCTTTACTTAAGTAAGTTATTAATGTAGAGCTGATGCACTTTATATGGCCTCACTGGCAAGGATCAAGCATAGTCAAACAGCAAAGATGTGTTGCAGTATACATAGACTTGTCTGGTGCATTCTGTAATTCATCTAGCCTTAGTTACTTTGAACCTTGACTCATAGTGTATCTGTATATGCTGTCACGTTGGTTTTATATTTTCACAGCTGCCGGGGCTTTAAGAAATTAAGGGCCTAGTATTATTGTAACATATAATGATTTCCCAATTAACCATGCATGAAATGTATGGCTTTTTGCGGATTTATAAATCAACCAAGAACAACTGAAATAAAAGTTTGTGGTCACAAGATGGAGTGTTTGGTTGGATATACAAGGGAATTAGGACTTTTCTGTTACATTAATAGGTATTGGGCTTCTATAGTTGTGGCAAGTGATTCCTGTGTTGGTTTCTTGTAGATCACTCACAGAACATTAAACACATATTGAATGAAGTTACCTAAAATATTCATTGAATGGAAAAATTGTTTTCTTTAATTGACTAAATCACTTAATGTAGAAACTATAAGGTGAAGCCACTCCTGAACACATTTCTTTAGACTTAATCATGAAGCCTTCCTGCTTTTGAAATTAATGATTCGAACTGTACCATATTGTTTGAATGCATGATGTAATTTTTTCATCCACCAAAAATGGAGAAAGCTTTAGAGAATGGGAGTAATAATGAACATTTAAATGAGAAGTCAAGTTCTTTGGATTCTGTGTGTAGTTGTAATTCAAATTGTATCAGATGTTACCATTGTGATAAATATAAACAATACTTCTAGATTTGTAGTTGTCTGTTAAAATATTTATGAAGCAGCAGTGAATAGCTTTCATCTAGTCTTAAAAACATTGGAAAAGAAACCATTAACATAAGAATCTCAAAATGTGTTCACACCATTTCATTCCCGTAATAGTTTTACGGTATTCTAAAAAAAAACAGTTGAAAGAACAATATTCCATGGACTCCTGCCTGGCTAGTCTGAAATGGAGAAATTTTTGGGCAGATATTATATGACTTGAATTTTTGTAAGAATACTGTATGCCTTTTCAGTGTTAACTGTTTGGTTAATTCATTGTCTCTCTAAATCTAAATTTTTGGGCAGATATTATATGACTTGAATTTTTGTAAGAATACTGTATGCATTTTCAGTGTTAACTTTGGTTAATTCATTGTTTCTCAAAATTTGCTATAATGTGCCTCTCAGATTGTGATTTGTGAAATCTTATGTTAAGCAAACCTTTGAAATTCCAAACACCTCACATACTATATGTTATGAAATTTTCCCTTAAGCAAACCTTTGAATTTCTTTGAACTTGGCAGGAAATTCATCCGTGATTCATAGTTTTTGACTGCATCCAGAAGAAAATCTTCACCACAGGTATCATCAGTTCTTTAATATTAAGTATAGAAAAGTTACTCTTGGACTGATATTAATATTCCCTACTCAGAAGTTGTTACAATTTCAATAGCATTTTATTGAAGTTGTCTTTCCTATCATAGGTATTAGCACCTGCCTTTTAGCTCAGTCTCACCCTGTAGGTAAATGTCTGTCATTTTTGCCAGTAGAGTTTTATAAATTAAAACATTTCTTGGACATTCCATTCAGACATTTGTTTGGTTTACTTCATGATGTAGGTTATTGCTTCCTGGCTCACTACAGGAACTTATACATGCTGCTCCTTTGCTGACCAAAGTACTATTATAATACTTTGTCATATCTTTGTCACAGCAGAGACATTTTGTAGCTTTGGTAATTTTCCATGGGGTGATTGTTTATTTTATTTTTTATTCTTTTTAAAAACAGGTGATGCAGAAGCTTGTACTCTTGAAAGGATAAAGGATCAATTGAAAATTGTTAATTGTATTGTTAACTCTATTGTATGGTTATTGTAGAATAGGTAGGGCAGTATGTTGTACATTTTTTTTCTCCCCCCCACTACAGCTCGCCTTTTCCTGCATGTGCAAGGCAGTATTCTTATATACATCTTGCATAGTCAAGCATACCCACTTACTCACGTGGTTAGTTTTTACTCTGGCTCTGTCTAACATATATTAGTTTTCAAGTGGTAGTAAACTTGCCACATCCAACCATGAATCACTATTGCCAGCACAAACTTTGGTTTGTAACAGTATCCTTAAAGTCACATTTTATTATTTTTGATCATTGCAGAACAGTTCATAATATTATTATAAGAAATATTTGAAGTATGCTGGATTGTCTGAAGTGAGAGAAGGAATGGGAATTGTAGACCAATACCATAGTTATTGACCCTCCCAGATTGTAGGAATTTGGAAGTGGCCATTATTTGGTATAATTGTTGACTGTGAACATACCTCTAGGGAAAGCCAAGGAAACATATTTTGTTTTATATGTATGAACTTATATATATTATCTTAATATGCTGCTATTACTTTTCCTGTGTGTGTGTGTGTGTGTGTGTGTGTGTGTGTGTGTGTGTACAGATGTTTTCAAAAGTTCTTTAGATTTTGGAAATTGGATTTATCAGTGGTTTCAATTAATAACTGCCATTATTTTATACTTGTATCATGATAATTTTTGTGGGTTCTGTGATCTCTTTCATTGATTCTTTAATCAGAGTCATCAGATTCACTTAACATAGTGCTGGTGATTAAAGATCAAAACATTAATGTGATTGATGAATATCTTTAATATTCATTTCAGAATGTTTTAACTAACAAATTCTGTTAAGAAGTGGAGCTCATGGGCATTGTTTTATAGAGGAACATGAATATTCATAAACCCATCAATTATAAATGTCCTTAAATTATTGTTTGTATGACCATTATCTTACAAGGCTTTTTTGAAATTATTATTATTATTATTATTATTATTATTATTATTATTATTATTATTATTATTATTATTATTATTATTATTACTATTATTTTTTATATTTTTTATTTATTTATTTATTTATTTATTTTTTTTTTTTCGAGTTTAGTGTAATAATTTTGTTCACCAAAAATTGTCATGTCTAGCAATTTTCTCATTGTTTTTGCTTACCATGTACCAACTTATAATGCATTTGCTGTCACTATTTTAAAGATTTTACTTTAACTTAAGTTTGGTTTCTATAAAACAATTCTATAAATTGCAGTTGCCTCCAGAATTTTTATGTATTGCATCTTGGAGCTTTGACATCATTCATGTGAGAGAGAGAGAGAGAGAGAGAGAGAGAGAGAGAGAGAGAGAGAGAGGAAAAGTGTATGCCTGTGTTTACACACTGTAAGTAACACATCTGATCTTGACATTGAAAAGTTAAATGTTTCATTTGTTTCCTTGGGAATTTCTCTAAAGGTTGTCATGTGTTCCATATTGAAATTAATATAAGTGAATGGTAAATAAATGTGTATATTGAGTGTTCTATTTTATTGATCATTTCTTATATTCAGTGCGCAGTGGTATAGCACTGCGCGCTTAGCTTATAAGTAAAATATCTAGGGGTCTTATACCTATACAGAGTATTTGAAGCCATTTTGTTTTCCAAAGTTGCCCCATTATTTTGAAATAGCAGATATGAATGAAACAAGCATTGTGGTATTGTAATGATAAATTTCTTATTGACTGGCACTTTCCCTCCTTCACTTAGATTGAAATTATTATTATTATTATTTCTATTTTATTTATTTTTTATTTATTTATCTTTTTTTTTACATCTTGGGTATCTGGTAGTTTCTTCACTTATGATTCATCCATGTTGTTCCTCGAAACCTCTCCGTGAAGACTTTTTTTTTTTTCCCCACTTTGTTCTGAGATTTTTTCTTTAATTTAATTCATTATTTCTGTGGTATGGTGTACTGTATACTCCACACTTTTTTGGTCATAAACCTTCTAAACCTTGATATGATTCAGCATGCTATCATGCTGTACATGTTAGAAAGGTGGCCAACAAATAGTACCTGACCCTTCCATTTGCTGAAACTCGTGTAATTTAGATTTCTGTCCAGAATCGAGCCAAAATTTCTTCAAACTAGCTATAAACCTCTCCCATTAATAGAATGTAAAAGTCTTTCCAGATCTAACTTTCCTATGACTTGATACACCTAACCAAAATATTTCCATCTTTTTCTTCATCTCCATTATCAACTTGATGGCACCACTGCCATTTCATCCATCTTTTAATCCGTACTGTGCTCGAAGCTTTGCTGAAATCTCAACTACGATTCAGGCCTTGTTCCTCCCTCTCTATCCTCCAACTGTCTCACCCTTTCTATTAAGATTCTTCGTAATGATATTTTCCTTGCCCTTGCTGGGTTTAACCCTCATAACGCTTGTGGACCTGATGGGGTTCACTCTACTATTCTCTGTGACTGTACCTCTGTGCTTGCCGGTTCAAATTTTTCCAGTTATGTCTGTCAACGTCATCTTTCTTACCCATTGGACATATGCCTACATTCAGCTTATCCTTAATTAAAAAAAAAAAAAAGAGTGACTCATCTAATCCTCCACACCATCGACCTGCTGCTTTGATTCTCTCTAATGTATGAAGTATGCTGTGCGAAGAAGAGCCACTAAACTTGTACTAGGTATCAGCAGATATGAATATCAAGAACGTGTCAAGTCACTGCTGAAACTGTTCTCACAGCACTACAGGAGGGGGAATGATATGATAGAAGTTTTTAAGATACTGCATAGACTTGTGAGGATTGAGAATGATTTTTTTTTCAAGACCTAAACAAAGGGCACAGTCTAAGTTAAAGAAAAAAAAAAAAAAGATAGGCAGATTGGATTTTTTCATATCAAGTTGTCAACGATTGGAATTCGCTACCTGAGGAAGATGAGTTGGCTGCAAATGTTGAGAATTTTAAGATCGGATAATCACTGGAAAGAAAATATTTATGACCTGCCACATTATATTTCTGAAGCCACTGTCAATGATAAATACGTCCAGCTACATATAAAACGTTCCTGGAATACAGGCAGGCCCACCGAGAGGGGTGAGAGGGTCTGCACCGGCAGACTCCGGGGGGGGGGGGGTTGTCACAAGTACGCGGGAGAAGAAGGTGAAGAAGAGAGAGAGAGAGAGAGAGAGAGAGAGAGAGAGAGAGAGAGAGAGAGAGAGCTGTACTCTACACAAGGGAGGGGGGGGGGGGGGGCTAAACAATTCCTGCACCAGCACATCTCAGTTCTCTGGACGGCACTGCATACAGGCAACAAGTGAATTCGGTATGAAGGTATGAAGGTATATGTATAGTAGAGGCAGAGGTGAGGGGGGAGGGGTGGATCTATACATACTACTCTCTTAAACAGGCTGGATTCGAAAATGTTTTCTCTTGTCAAGTCCTCTCTTCTAACAAATTGTTTTCAACGTCTGTTTTTACTACAAGGTTGCATCTCTTGCTATCTTCTATCACTTTTTTATGCAAACTGTACTTACAGTAATCTCTAGAATTACCCGCCTGCTTCTACATTTGCTCCAGCCTATAACTTTAAATTTTCAAGAGTGAATTTACAATAATTCTATTCCAGGTAATTTAATGTGACTTGACTTCGAATTGTCCTTAAAAAAAAAAAAAGTAGTGTGTGTGTGTGTGTGTGTGTGTGTGTGTGTGTGTGTGTGTGTATATATATATATATATATATATATATATATATATATATATATATATATATATATATATATATATATATATATATATATATATATATATATATATATATATATATATATATATATATATATATATATATATATATATATATATATTGTGTGTGTGCTACAAGAAGGTGCATTACTTGATGTCGGGTTTCTATTTTGAATGCCACGGTAGCTAGACGAGCAGCAAGGATTCTGTATAAGGATTCAAACTGACAAGCAGTCAGCTTTCTTGTCTGCGAATAAAACTCGTGGCGCAGGCTCGCAGGGTAGATTACGGAGACAGCCTGTCATGGAATCTGAGCCTGAGTTCAAAACTATTGATGTAAGTAATGATACCTTATTTTTAAGAGTTGATGTAGTAATTTAGTGTGATGTACATAAGAATATATGAAATTCACATAAAGACAGTCTTATTCTGTGCCCTGCCAGCATTACGTACAGTCACGTTCATAAGTTGTGTCGTTCGTCGCCATGATTCGTAACCCAGGTTTGAAGGTTTGAACAACGCTAAGTCACCAGGAGAGGAGTTGGAAGTGCCAGCGAAGGGGAGAGGGTAAGGCAGCGTTACTGCCACACTGTGGCAGCTTAAGTTCTAGTAGCTTCATTTAGGAGCTGGTCCTTTGATTCCTGCAGGAACCGTACTAAACACGCAGGAATACCGATATAAGCAGCCTGTTTTGTTTGTGTCCGTCACTTTCAGTTTGTATCGTACTGAATGTGTAATAATACTTTTTTTGAGTGTGTACATTGCAAACATGAATGGGACCAACACCAATCCCTGGGGAACACCTCTGATGATTTTTTATCATGATTTCTGTCTTTTATGACTATCCTCACTTTTCCTATTAGTAAAAAAAAATCTATGACTGTTCTCATTTCTTTGTTAGTAAGAAAGTCTATGCCCACATTTCTGTCAGTGATAATCCAAGAAAATCTTGCATGCACCTTATAAGCCCTCCTTTCATTCATCCGATGTTCTCAATCTTCCAAGTTAATCGTTCGTAGAGTATTTTGTCAAAAGTTTTCATTGTCATTTAATTAAGACTTTAATTAAGGTACCAACCATCTCTTTCTTGTATTATATGAATTGCTCTTTAATAAAATTCGTCATGCATCATCTTCTCTGAATCCAAATTGTTTGTTAGTCAAAATTTCGCTATTTTCCAGAGTTTTCATCCTCTCAAGTATAAAAAACAGCGATACATTATGACTCACAAGTTTTTGCCACAAAATGTGTTTAAGGAGAGTGGCCTGTAGTTTAGTGGTTCTACTTTGGGCACTAGCGTCAACGTGGGGTCCACTGCTGGGTGGGCGTCGTCCTGCAGGTCTGAGTTGCCACTTGTGTATTTTCCTCGCATTGTTACCAGGTCACTACTACTACGACGCTCTCTCTCTCTCTCTCTCTCTCTCTCTCTCTCTCTCATCACGGACCACATATCGACAATAATGAGAGAAAGAGAGCAGTATCCTCGCTTGACCTGGTAACACTGCAAGGAAAATAAACAAGTGGCAATTCAGACCTGCCATATGCTGCCCAGCCAGCCGGGGACCCAACGTCGACACTGGTGCCCTTATTTGTATCTTCCCTTTTTGTACTGGCACAATGTTAGCTTGTATCCAATCTCCGAGGACTTTGCTTTCTCTCAGTGAGCACGTCATTATACAGTGTTATTACACAATGAAATTGTTGTATTCTTCCAGTACTAGGTTGCATATACCATCAGGTCTGGGCTTTTCCTACATCCACGCCTTCCATTATCTTGTGTTACTGTGACTCCAAACGTTCCATGTTTGCAATTAACCTCTCGTGACTATCTAAATCCCTTTCACTTGTGAAAACAGTAATTTGTTTACAATAGGACCAAACTGCATTTCGAATATAAAACTATGATATTCGTTATTGTTTTTTTTCTTTGTTATAGACAATTTTGTGCATAAAAGGCATTGGAAATAATTCGTTTTGCCTCCTTCCCTCATCCCCCAACAATCATGGAGACTTGTCAGGAAGTGGGGCTTATTTATTTATTCATTTTTTTTTTTTTTTTAATGTAAGAGGGACGCTGGCCAAGCGCAAAAATCCAATAAAAAAAAAAAAAAAAAAAAAAAAAGCCCACTCAGATGCCAGTCCCCGAATAGGGTCCGAAGTGGTAGTAAATAATTGAAGGGTAAGTTTCTTGAAGGAGTTCAGTTGTAGGAAGGTGGAAATACAGAAGCAGGCAGGAAGTTCCTGAGTTTACCAGAGAAAGGGATAAATAACTGAGAGTACTGGTTAACTCTTGCATTAGTGAGGAGGACATAATAGGGGTGAAAGAAAGGCAAGGCCACAGGAGGATGGGAGGCATACAGTTAGCAAGATCAGAAGAGCAGTTAGGATGAAAATAGTGGTAGAAGATAGCAAGAGATGCAACACTGCGGTGATGAGAAAGAGGCTGAAGACAGTCGGTTAGAAGAGAGGAATTGAGACGAAATACTTTTGATTTCACTCTCTAAAAGAGCGGTATGAGTGGAATCCCCCAGACATATGAAGCATACTCCATACATGGATGGATATGGCCCTTGTACAGAGTTAGCAGCTGGGGGGGAAGTGAGAAAAACTGGCAGTGCGGTCTCAGAATGTCTAACTTCATAGAAGCTCTTTTAGCTAAAGATGAGATGTGAAGTTTCCAGTTTAGATTATCAAAAAAGGCTAGACCGAGGATGTTCAGTGGAGAGTGTAGATAACTGTTTTATTTACATTGAGGCTTTTTAACGGGATCACATTTACCTTATATCAAAGATTTAATTAGTCTTACAGTCTCCAAATATATGAAAATAAAATAAATATTTAAATAAATTATAAATTAGTAATAAATGGCAGCTTTTGCTGTCTTTCAATATTTGAAATGAAGTAACTTTATTCTATAATTGAATTATGGTACTGCAACTAAAGGAATAATGAATTAAAAATTTTGTTCGAAAACTGATTTGTTTGAAAAGGAGGTGTTTGGTAACTGAGGTTCCAATATATATATATATATATATATATATATATATATATATATATATATATATATATATATATATATATATATATATATATATATATACACACACACACACACACACACATGCACAAGGTGTAACATTATTTTCTGCAGATATTGCCAGAGATGAAAGTATACATTGTTTTAAGGTGGAAATGTTCTATGCACATATGTGTTTTGAGGTGTTGTTTAGCCATGGCATGAAATTCAAGTGTGACCTGGCAACAGATATAACAGCCAGGCAGGGCGGGTAACCATGGTGGAGGAACACCATTTCCATACACGCCACATTACTTTAAGTTGTGTAATACAATTTAAATGTATTCATTGGAGAGAAACTATGTGATCTGACTAACAATCAGCTGATTTACTGCTAGCCTCGTTGCTTTCCACTCCCTGCCTGGGCAGTCATGGTGCCACACAGTCTATTATTTTACTTATCGTTTATCACATCCATACTATCATTGTGTAATGTTTATCGGTAATCGGTAATGGTACGTTGTTGTTACTCGTCTTGTCATGGGATACTATAAAGCTCCAAAACTTGTAGAAATTATGACTGAATTATTCACAATTTTAGATTCCCACCTTAGATACCCACCCAGCCTGGCTGTTATATCTGTCATCAGGCCACACTTAAATTTCATTCCTCGGCTAAACCGCCTCAAAATGCATATGCGCTTAGAACATTTTTCTCTTAGAATAATCTGTACTTTAATCTATGGCAATATCTGAAGAAATTCATGTTACACCCAGCATACCAAACCAAACAGGATGTATACCAAACAAATTTTTCCTATAAGAAATAAAGGGAAAATAATTAATTCATTCCCATGAAAAAAATCCTATTGTTATTGGTATTTTATACAGTACATTGATAGGGTTGTATAAAATAATTTAAACATTGCTTAAAACTAAAATACATACTGTATTTGATGGCATATAAGACACACTGGCATATAAGACTCACGGGCATATTAGACGCACCCACATTTCAGCAGGGCATATTCAAGAAGAAAAGTTTTTATGTATTTAAGAATGTAATGTTTAAAGCAAGCTAGCGGTACAGCTGAACAAAAAGCAAGCAATCACAACAGTAAAAATATCCTACATGATTGCAGTAATAAAACAGAGTTAGTAGCCGAGTCACAGAGGCAGGCGAAGAAAGCAGCCAAGCTGCCGAGATGTCAACACACTTGGCACATCACTGAACAGGCCATGTTTTCATTTTCAACATTTCCTTACATCATATTATGGTTGAAAAATGACATGGCACCCTTGCCTATAATACAATGGTGTAAATCTATGAATGTACAAGTGAAAAAAAAAAAAAAAATCAAAATTAAATCTACAGGAGGTGACATAAAATGCAGGGTGATTTTTTAGAGCCATTTTGATTTTATTTTTATTTTTATTTTTTGGTTTTATGTAGGAGGGACACTGGCCAAGGGCAACAAATATCTAATAAAAAAATGCCCACTGAAATGCCAGTCCCATAAAAAGGTCCAAAGCGGTAGTCACAAATTGAAGGATAAGTGTCTTGAACCTTCCTCTTGAAGGGAATTCCAAAGTTTATCAGAGAAAGGGATGAATGATTGAGAATACTGGTTAACTCTCGCATTAGAGAGGTACACAGAATAGGGGTGAGAGAAAGAAGAAAGTCTCGTGCAGTGAGGCCGCGGAAGGAGGGGAGGCATGCAGTTAGCAAGATCAGAAGAGCAGTTAGCATGAAAATAGCGGTAGAAGACAGATAGAGATGCAACACTGCGGCGATGGGAGAGAGGCTGAGGAGGAGAGGAGAGGAGTTGATGAGATGAAAAGCTTTTGATTTCACCCAGTCTAGAAGAGCAGTATGAGTGGAACCCATCCCCTCCCAGACAAGTGAAGCATACTCCATACATGGATGTCTCAGAACACCCAACTTAATAGAAGCTGTTTTAGCTAGAGATGAGATGTGAAGTTTCCAGTTCAAATTATAAGTAAAGGCCAGACCGAGGATGTTCAGTGTAGAAGAGGGGGACAGTTGAGTGTCACTGAAGAAGAGGGGGTAGTTGTCTGGAAGGTTATGTTGAGTTGATAGATGGAGGAATTGAATTTTTTGAGGCATTGAACAATACCATGTTTGCTCTGCCCCAATCAGAAATTTTAAAAAGATCAGAAGTCAAGCTTTCTGTGGCTTTCCTGCATGAAATGTTTACTTCCTGAAGGGTTGGATGTCTATGAAAAGATGAGGAAAAGTGCAGGGTGGTATCATCAACGTAGGAGTGGATAGGACAGATAGGGTTTAGATCATTAATGAATAATAAGAAGACAGTGGGTGACAAGACAGAACTCTGAGGAACACTACTGTTAATAGATTTAGGAGAACAGTGACCGTCTACCACAGCAGCAATAGAACAGTCAGAAAGGAAACTTGAGATGAAGTTACGGAGAGAAGGATAAAAGCCATAGGAGGGTAGTTTGGAAATCAAAGCTTTGTGCCAGACTCTATCAAAAGCTTTTGATATGTCCAAGGCAACAGCAAAAGTTTCACCAAAATCTTTAAAAGAGGATGACCAAGACTCAGTAAGGAAAGTCAGAAGATCAACAGTAGAGCGGCCTTGACGGAACTCATACTGGTGATCAGATAGAAGGTTGTGAAGTGATAGATGTTTAAGAATCTTCCTGTTGAGGATAGATTAAAAAACTTTAGATAGGCAGGAAATTAAAGCAATAGGACAGTAGTTTGAGGGATTAGAACGGTCACCCTTTTTAGGAATAGGCTGAATGTAGTCAAACTTCCAGCAAGAAGGAAAGGTAGATGTTGACAGACAGAGCTAAAAGAGTTTGACTAGGCAAGGTGCAAGCATGGATGCACAGTTTCGGAGAACAATGGGAGGGACCCCATCAGGTCCATAAGACTTCCGAGGGTTTGGGCCAGTAACGGCATGGAAAACATCATTGTGAAGAATTTTAACAGGTAGCATGAAGTAGTCAGAGGATGGAGGAGAGGGAGGAAGAAGGTAGAGTCCAAGGTAGAGTTTTTAGGAAAGGTCTGAGTGAAGAGTTCAGCTTTAGAAATAGATGTGATAGCAGTGGTGCAATCTGGTTGAAATAAAGGAGGGAAAGAAGAAGAAGCAAAGTTATTGGAGATATTTTTGGCTAGATGCTAGAAGTCATGAGGGGAGTTAGATCTTGAAAGATTTTGACACTTTCTGTTAATGAAGGAGTTTTTGGCTAGTTGGAGAACAGACTTGGCATGGTTCTGGGCAGAAATATAAAGTGCATAAGATTCTGGTGATGCAAAGCTTAAGTACCTTTTGTGGGCCACCTCTCTATCATGAATAGCATGAGAACAAGCTGTGTTAAAACAAGGTTTGGAAGGTTTAGGTCAAGAAAAAGAATGAGGAATGTACGTCTCCATGCCAGACACTATCACCTCTGTTATGCGCTCAGCATACAAAGATGGGTCTCTGACATGGAAGCAGTAGTCATTCCAAGGAAAATCAACAAAATACCTTCTCAGGTCCCCCAAACTAGCAGAGGCAAAGTGCCAGAGGCATCTTTGCATAGGGGGATCCTGAGGAGGGATTGGAGTGACAGGACAAGATACAGATATGAGATTGTGTTCGGAGGAGCCCAATGGAGAAGAGAGGGTGACAGCATGAGCAGAAGGATTAGAGGTCAGGAAAAGGTCAAGAATGTTGGGTGTATCTTCAAGATGGTCAAGAATATGAGTAGGATGTTGCACCAATTGCTCTAGGTCGTGGAGGATAGCACAGTTGAAAGCTAGTTTACCAAGATGGTCAGTGAAGGGAGAGGAAAGCCAAAGCTGGTGGTGAACGTTGAAGTCTCCAAGAATGGAGATCTCTGCAAAAGGGAAGAGGGTCAGAATGTGCTCCACTTTGGAAGTTAAGTAGTCAAAGAATTTCTTATAGTCAGAGGAGTTAGGTGAGAGGTATACAGCACAGATAAATTTAGTTTGAGAATGACTCTGTAGTCATAGCCAGATGGTGGAAAACTCTGAAGATTTAAGAGCGTGGGCACAAGAGCAGGTTAGGTCATTGCGCACATAAACGCAACATCCAGCTTTGGATTGAAAATGAGGATAGAGAAAGTAGGAGGGAACAGTAAAGGGGCTACTGTCAGTTGCCTCAGACACCTGAGTTTCAGTGAGGAAAAGAAGATTAGGTTTAGAAGAGGAGAGGTGGTGTTCTACAGATTGAAAATTAGATCTTAGACCGCGAATGTTGCAGAAGTTAATGAAGAAAAAGTTGAGGGGAGTCTATGTCATGACTCATTTTGTTCCATACAAGTTCTAGCACGTGAGTCATATTCCAAACAAAGGTCATATACCAAGCAAATTTTTTCATGTCCAAACAGGACATTTACCAAGTTGGACTAATTCCAAAGTGGACGTATACTGAGGTACCACTCTACACACACACACACACACACACACACACACACACACACACACACACACACACACACACACACACACACACACACACACACACACACACACACATATAACAAACATGATACAACCTAAATTGGAATACACAGCAGTAGTTTGGGCTCCACATAGAAAAAAAAAAAGATATATGGAAGCTGGAAAGAATACAGATGATATTGACAAAGTTGATACCAGAATTGAAAGACTTAAGCTATGAAGAAAGACTTGAAGAGATGGGATAACCAGCACTGCAAGAGAGAAGAAAAAGAGGAGACCTGATAACAATGTACAAATTAGTAAACAATATAGAAAGAATAGACAAAAATGACTTGGTACTACAGATGGAGGAGGGAGAGAGACAGACAAGGTGGCATGGGAAGAAAATAAAGAAGAGTGGATATTCAAGCAACATCAAGAAATACAGCTTTCTGTATAGAATTATTGAAATCTAGAATGATTTGAAGGAAGAGGTGGTTGTGGCATACAGTGTAAACATGTTTAAAGAGAAACTGGATAAATATGGTTATGGGGACAGGACAAAATGAGCTTTGGCTCATGCCCTGTATGATACAACTAGGTAAACACACACACACACACACACACACACACACACACACACACACACACACACACACACACACACACACACACATATATATATATATATATGGATGTAATCCTCAGACATTTTGACTACCCAGTTCTTACAGGTTATTTTCTTGTTTTTAAAGTGACTGATAAATTATAATTAATAAAGTAAGCTGTAATGCAGCAGGAAGTAGGTAATATAAAGACTCCAGACCAAGCATTACTGTAATCGTGGCAATAATGCAAGGTGTGCTTGACCTGTTTATCAGTGACCCACCTTATTACCTGCTGAGGTTTATGGTCCCACTGGGCATTAATGCTGGCCAGGTGGCTCCCTTTCCCATGTCTCAGGTGAGGGGCTGGATGTTTGTAGTCCAGATGTTCCAAAGCACCATGAGATGACTAATATCATCCTAAGAGTCCATGCACAAGTTTACAAGACTGTATACTTTTCACTCAGCATTGTCTTTTCATCAAGTGTAATGGACTATGAGTAACTTTTGTGTTCAAATGATGAGACATTTAGTACAGACATTGATGGAATGGTTTTCATGTACTCAAAGCAAATAGTTTGTGTGTTAGCAAAGAAACAATGAAGGACTGTAAAGTGCATGCTTTCCACTGAAAGCAGCCATCCAGAACGTTGATCCCCTGACGTGCTCCACCCAGGAGGAGAGGCTTGTATCTCTAATGCTCAAGAGTAGAATATAGTGGAAAGACTTATGTCATGGACCACAAGTTGTCTTCTATAGCTAAGACAGTTCTGGAACCATCTGAATGCTGGACCACAAATCCCATACACCAATAGCTTCTGTAATGAAATAATGAGAATTGGTATGAAAAGCTTAAGTCATCACAAAAAAGTTAGTTGGTATATTAATTGTCTGAATCTATGTAAATACTTTTGAGTGTGTGGTGAAGTACTAGTTGAGTGGATTGATTTGGTAGTAACCCCACATGGGGGTGTCAGTGAGGAATGCTGAGTAAGATATATGGCTGATCTTTTTACAAAATTTGTTTAAAGATCTTGCTGAAACTTGATAGGTAGCATTGCTCTCAGTCTATAGCTAAACCACCTATTTTATAGATTGGTATTAGGCAACCTGTAAGTGCTCGGGTATTCAAAGAATGAAGACATTTCATCAGTGGTGATAATGTATTCTCCTGAGTTGTTAATGAAACCAATTTTCAAAGTAATGCTCAGTCTGAGAAGAATGTGTGCAGACAGTAAAAGATGATAATATGGCTGTTGTTTTTCATGTAACTGATAATCTGCAACTTTACTCAAGCAATGTCCAATCTATGGATGAATTGCCAATTTGGGATAGTTATAAATATTTTCCTACAGACAGCTGAGAAAGTTTTCTGAGAACAGGGAATAGCTATCCAGTACATAACACTTGTTAACTTCCACTGTACACATTCACAGTCATTATCATCACTACATTACAAAATACACATGCAGTTATCACCATCTCCATGTGATTGAATACACATGCTCATCTTTGTCAACACATGATGAAATACATGATTGCAACATGATCACCACCACCAGAAGGTTATGGTTATGAGACATGAATATTGGCTTATTTATTTCAGGAAGCTGTGAAGAAACTGTGTGTTGAAGCTGTGAAAGTAGAAGAGGAGCTGAAGGAAGCAGAAGCTGAAGCTTCATTGATGAAGAGCAGTTTAGCAACAGCCAAACAGCAAAATCAGAAACTTAAGGACAAGTTAGGTTATTTGGAAAGTCAGAAGACCAAAGTTGATAATGACTTTCAAACATCAGGAGAAGATATTATTTGCTTGGTGCAGAAACTTGAAACCCTTACCACATGTTTGGCAACCTTTCAGATAGAGAAAAATATTCTCAAAAACTGTTCAATAAATCGAGAAAATATCAAGGAAATTGTGGTGCAAAGAATGAAAGACTGGAAATTAGCAATAGACAGTGAGTGTGGGATTACTTCTGAGGAAAAAACACTCACAGATGCTCAGCAGAAAGTTACTTCACTCAGATACAAACGTGATGCTCTTCTGAGCATTCCAGAGAAAGTATCTTTCCTTCAAAAAAGTTTAGATGATTGCATGAAAAACAAAAGATTTCTGAAAAGAGAGGTCTGTATTGAATAGCAAATATATACACAAGAGGAATTTTCTCATAATTTGTGAGACAACATGAAATTCATATCTTAACTCATGCCTGTTTCTTGAAATTCTTGATGCACTTCATGAACATTTAGAGTTCTCCATTTCATTTTCATTCACTTATTCTCACCATGACCTGAAAGCTGCTTTTGATTAGAATCTTTATTTACAGTACTTTTTGGTTAAAATTTTCTTAGGAGGTAAGCTTTATTGAAAAGTATCTTCAAAACATTTAGAAAAACATCCTTTAACCAGGATGTAAGGTGTCTATCTTATTTTTTTAGAAGTAGTGTCTTAGAAATGTGCCAAAGGAGACAGACTTCATGAAGACTGACATTAAATCATAGAATCGGTTGTAGTTGTAGTCCACAAGTCTGGGTTGTAGACTGCCTTGTGATAAACACTTTTAAGTGTCAAGTCTTATCACATGAAAGGATAGGTGATTGTCTGCTATGTAATGTATTGATTTCAGTCAATACAGAACACTGTTGAAATAGTCTTCATCTCATCAAGGCTGCTCTACTGGTGATCTGGCTTTCCTTACTGAGTCTTGGTCATCCCCTTTTAGAGATTTCAGTGAAACTTTTGCTGTTGCCTTAGACATATCAAAAGCTTTTGATAGGGTCTGGCACAAAGCTTTGATTTCCAAACTACTCTCCTATGGCTTCTATCCTTCTCTCTATAACTTCATCTCAAGTTTTCTTTCTGACTGTTCTATTGCTGCTGTGGTAAACGGTCACTGTTCTCCTAAATCTCTTAACAGTGGTGTTCCTCAGGGTTCTGTCCTGTCACCCACTCTCTTTCCATTGTTCATCATTGATCTTCTAAACCAAACTTCTTGTCCTATCCACTCCTATGCTGATGATACCACCCTGAACTTTCCCATGTCTTTGTTCAATGCCACAAAAACTCAATTCCTCCATCTATCAACTCGACACAGCCTTCCAGACAACTATCCCCTCTTCTTCAGTGACACTCAACTGTCCCCCTCTTCTACACTGAACACCTTTGGTCTGCCCTTTTCTTATAATCTAAACTGGAAACTTCACATCTCATCTCTACTTAAAACAGTTTCTATGAAGTTAGATGTTCTGAGACGTATCCACCAATTTTTCTCACCCATCCAGCTGCTAACTCTGTACAAGGGCCTTATCTGTCCATGTATGGAGTATGCTTCACATGTCTGGGAGGGTTCCACTCATACCACTCTTTTAGACAAGGTAGAATCAAAATCTTTTCGTCTCATCAGCTACTCTCCTCTAACTGACTGTCTTCAGCCTCTTTCTCATTGCTGCAATGTTGCATCTCTAGCTATCTTATACTGGTATTTTCATGCTAACTGTTCTTCTGATCTTGCTAACTGCATGCCTTCCCTCCTCCCACAGCCTTGCTGCACAAGACTTTCTTCTTTCACTCCTATTCTTTGCACCTCTCTAATGCAAGAGTTAACCAGTATTCTCAATCATTCATCCCTTTCTCTGGTAAACACTGGAACTCCCTGCCTACTTCTGTATTTCCACCTTCCTATGACTTGAGCTCCTTCAAGAGAGAGGTATCAAGACACTTATCCTTCAGTTTTTGACTAACGCTCTGGACCCTATTTGGGGACTGGCATCTGTGGGCTTTTTTTTTTTTATTAAATTTTTGTTGCCCTTGGCTGGTGTCTATCCTACATATAAAAAAAAAGAAGTTTATTTTGTTCCATCACCAGCCTTATGTGGGATATAGATAGGGGTGGTTTACTTCCCTGTAGGTTGTGGTTTACACACCATCACTATGTTAACAAAACCACACCTCAAAAGATAATGCTCAATTCTGACAAAATATGTGCAGATGGCAAAATATGATAACATCACACTATACCACTGTAAACCAAACACTGATATTTGACACCTATTCTAAAGCAAAAACCCTGTCTTTGAATGAGTTGGTAGGTACTGAAAGAAGTCAAATAATTTTGCTATAGACAGTTGTGGAGAATTTTTTATTTATTTATTTATTTATTTATTTTATTTTTTTTTTGAGAATGGAGAAAAGCCATCCAACTCCACCAACATTGTTGACCTCCATTGTAGAGGCATGGAGCTCCATGCAGTAAAATCTTGATATAGTGAACTTTTATATACAAATATTGGATGTAAGAAATCCTATTAGCTTATTGAATAAACATCACTGGGTTTTTGCAAGCATTGGAAGCTATTTAAATGCAGTGGAAAGTTACTAACATTTGTTGTTAAGTTAAAAAGAATGAAGTGATTGCCACAAGTGGACCACAGGACACCCATCTGCTCAACTGATCAGGTTTAATGATTATGAATTGATGCTTACAAAGTTATGTCCAAGATAAGTGAATTCAGCTTGAGTTAGGCTGTGAGCTTGGCCATTGGGAGTGGTGATGCTGATGGAAGTGGTTGTGTAGATGCACTCAGGTGGTTGTGTAGTTGCAACTCTTAATTTCTTTTATCTGAGCTTAATTCAGAGTATTTAATGATCATCACAATTGCAGTATAGGGCAGTCCTACAGAAAATTAAATGTCAATGAGGTTAGAAGAAATAGAGAAAAGATGTGTGCAGCAACAGTGTGTGAGTGATGCTGCTACTATTCCTGTGCCTGCTGCAAGGTCTATTCAGTCAGTGTCTGTTACTTTATCCCACAGAAGTGTTTTGAGACTGAGTCAGATGCAAGCCAGATATTGCAGATGGGACAGTGCCATTCACAGCCTCATATCAGCATTCATTCACACATACTCGCAAGGCAGTTCTTTACAATCTATCTTATGCATCTTTTAATAATTAATTCTGAGTTATGTAATGGAGGATGCTGATGTGGTCAGCTTGAGTAATGAGTTGGGCTCTACATCACTCATAGGGGAGGAATTAAGGTGGAAGGAACAGATGAGCCACTACATAACTGAGAGGAGTAGGGCAGGCTGGGGCAGAAGTGGCACTTTGATAACAACACTTTCCACCCACACATCCCATAAGTAAAAAGATAGAGACTAGAGAAACTTCCATGTTAGCTAATCCTTATTTTGTCTCCCATCACCATTTAATGACCACATTACTGAATGATTTACCTTATATAATTATCTGAGTTTCCTAAAGAGCTTTGTTGAATGACTCAGACATAGCAAACATCCTGGTCTGCTCTACATTTAGTTTGGTGCATTAAGGTCTTACTTTATATAATAGTGATAATGGATTAAAGTTTGTATATCTAATGATAGAACTCCTTTGTTTGGACAAGGTGGAGATGCTGCAGGGATGCTTGATGAAGAAGGAACAGCAGCTGAACCACATCAGACAAGAAGTGCATGTTTATGAACAACGTAACCAAGACCATGCCTCTCGTTTAAGGAGGGAAATTGATGAGGTAACTTTTCATATATGTTTAATTTTTTATATAATTTTTATTGTTCTGTCTGTCAGTACATGTATCTGATGCCTTATTCCTTGTTGGCAATCTCAGAATTTTAACAGGAAAAAAAGATGCCATGTATGCTTTCATATAAACACAATCTATTTTCATGTATTCCATGAATTTCTTGTATCTTTCTCTCATGTAAAGTAAGCTGTACATTGATATGATTTAATTTTTGGGGATACATCAGAAATAAAATGCATAAAATTACCATAAGAAGCATTATAGTCTTAATATGGCTAATAGAGAGGAAAGGATCTTTACATGAAGAACTCTGTTACAAGTTTCTCTTCACCATGGTTCATACAATAAAAGATTCAGTGGATGCTTCTGCCTCTCTTTGAGTGCATCATGTCTTAGTCTATGTTAGCACTCAGTATGCCATATAACATCATATTCCTTTGTCTTGTGCACTGCTTAGCTAAACCTTAGATTTAATTTCTCTTTGATTGAAGTGTACGATTCTTATTATTCACTTGGTCACCATGTATACCTACTTTAGCTATTGTCATCACATGTTTGACATTGTCTAACTGTTTCAATATGTCTTGCCTGCATTCTAGTAGATTCCTTTTTTTTTTTTTTTGCACAATGAGGGCTTTTCTAATCCCTGGCCAACTGTATAGTGGGGCTCTGTGGAGAACCACCAGCTAGTAGACAAAACTGATGCATACATGTGTGGTGTTAAAAAAAAAAAAAAAAAAACTATGTAGCCTGCTAGTGCATGAAAATTTTGTGAATTAAATGACTGAGATGAGGGAAGCTTTAACATTCAGCATTTCATAGCTCATAAATTTTGACAGCATTGTTGATACAAAATTTTTGACTGACTCACTGGTTTTATCCAAATGAATTTATGTAATTTTATTGATATACGAGTATAATATGTTATGATGTATGATAATGATATGATGTTTCAGGTGTCAGCCCACAATGCCTGGTTAAGTCTGGAACTGAGCCAGATAGAGGCAAAGGTCACATACCTCAGAGACCAGACAGAAGCATGATAACATATTTTGTAAGTAATGTTCAGTTTAAGTTTCAGTAGATTAGGGAATGCATGCCCTTTGCCTCTAGATAATAAATTTTACATTATTCTGCATTACAAGTAACATAGTTTCATACAATCTGCCCACAAGGAGAAATCTTAATTTTTACAAACACCATGGGTCCTTCCCATACCACCAGGAGCACAAAAAACCATTATAGTATTAAAGTAAGTTTACTTATGTGAGAGGTGGCCCATGAGATGATACAAAGAAACAGGATTGAACATTTGCAAAGGAAAGGCATGACAGAAGAAAGGCAATTTGGATTTATGAAGAAGAGATTGTGTTTTGAATTTCCTTAGTTTATACTAAGATATTAGAATACTTATGGGAAAGATAAGGATGGATGGAAGCATTTGATAGTTCTTCATCAAAGGCTTATTACATCAAAAGCTTATTACAACATAAGAGAAGAGTCAAAGAAAATTTTTGAAAATGGATGAAATGGATACAATATATTACAGAGGGAAAGGAGCTGGGAAATACTCTTAATGAGAAGATAATAAGAAGAGTTCTGTCAGATTTACTTTTTGTCCCAATTATGCTGATCTTATAACTAGTATATTGTGGACATAACCTTACGCTTATATTTATTTAAATGCACAGGAAGGTTGTTAGCAAGTGCCATGAAATGTGGGATAAAGTACAAAGTATAGGTAGTAGACTGAATGCCTTTAATATGTGGACTGGCACAGAAGCAAGAAGTATCAGATGAGTGGAGGAGGGCAGCTATTTCACCTCTGTGTAAAGGTAAAGATTGTAGGAATAAGTGTGATAATAGTAATAAGGGAATAAGTTTACTAGTATGCCAGGAGAAGTCTGTGGGGGAGTCTAGATTGTGATGGTGATGGAAAGGACTGAAGTAAAGATCACTGAGGAATGGAAGGTTCAGGAAATTATAAAATTGTGTGGATCAATTTTTCAAATTAACATCATAATGAATTATTACTTAGGAAAGGATGAAAAGTTGTATGCAATATTCATTAACCTAGGGAAAGCATATGATAATATGGTTAAGGAAAGCCTTTGGAAGGACAAAACATACACACTGACACATACCTCATTGTGATGGCATTGCATTGTTGTGCCAAGCCAAGTGTGAGGACAAAACACACTCACCATGCTGAATGTGAGGCCAAAATACACACGTTGTGGTGGTGCCACATTACTGCATCACGCTGAATGTGAGGACAGAACACACACATTGCGGTGGCATTGCACCACTGTGTTATGCCAGACAGAACACACACATTGTGGTGGCACTGCACCACTGTGTTAACCACATAGGTTAAGAGGGGATCTGATAGAAGTCTTTAAGTGGTATAAGGGATATAACAAGGGTAACAAGCACAATGCTCAGACAAGAAATAATGGATTCCAAGCATGTGTAACATTTAAAAGAGATAGGTAGAAGAGTGGTAGATGCATGGAATAGACTCAATAATCAGTGCTGAGTCATTTGGGAACTTTAAAAGAGATTTATACAAATTTATGAATGAGGATAATATTTGGAAAGAGCTACCCATGTTTCATGCAGGGATTGCCATGTGTAGGCCTGATGGCTTCTTGCAGTTTCTTTTTATTTCTATTATTTGTATGTTATGTTTTTAGTATCACGTGTTGCCTTCCTTCAGCACCACCGGTCTCTCCTTGCTGTGCGCTGATCCATGTCCTCCATGCACTTTCATTCTCAATCTCATTCTTATAATGTGATTGGGGAGGAACTGAATCAGGGAGGTTTTTACCATTGGATATGTTAGTTGTATTGGCTATGTATGTACCTTCATAAACTTACATGAAAATATGAGAATGGTTATCAACATTTGCCAAATGCAAGATTGTGGTGTGGTCACCAAATGATTTTATGCTTTCTGAAAGGAGAGGGAAATACTTGCCAAGTGGGAGAATGCTGTTGCCATGTGAGAATTAGGATGGGTCCTGAATGATTGGGCTCATGAAATATGAATTTGCCTGTTGCATATATGCTAATACATGCCTGTATCAATTGTCATTATTATTTGCGTTGATTTTGCTTTTTATCCATGGTTCTCTTCCTGTATTTTTATTCTGATTGAATATCAGAAGTGTGTGTAAAGGAAACTCTCAATGAACTATGAGGAGTTAATATACATACGTATGTGTTCCATATAATGTAATTTTTTTTCAATATGTGTATGTACATCTTTTAAATGGTTTCATTAGTGAATTTTTTTTGTGTAGTATAATGAAGTAAAAAGTACACAGAAAATGTGAATACTAGAATTGATAGTGACTGATAAGTCCTGTGAAATAATATCCAGTGTAGCTTATAGAAGGGTCAGTTTTGATCATGAAAACTGCATGAAATGTGTTGGGTGAACAAGCATCTCCTATTTGTGAATGCAAGGTATCAGGTATAGAATGGAGATTTTTATAAAACACAAGACAAACAAGACAAACTTAATGCACTTTGAACAAAATGTTTGCAGACTTGCTTGTGTTTATCAAGAGCTTGGTAAAATCCCACAGTAATACTGAATTATTAGAACTGGAGGCACTATAGATTGCAAAAAAAATACTCCAGTGAGTCACTTTCTATAGTATCCAAGCTTTTTACAAAAGTGCTCACATAAAGGATTAGTGCAATACCTAATTCAGAGAAATTGAAAGAGTAAGCATGGTTATTTAACAGCTGACCTCTTCAGTCATTGATAAAATGGTGGAAAAATATGCAGAATACAATAAGCTACTATACATGGCCTTTGTAAACTATGAAAAATCTGACTTACCAGTTAGGATGGCATTCAAAAAACATTGGATAGAAGAATCATGTGAAAGCATTGATAGTAATGATGAATTGACTGTTTGGTGTGTAACTGGTGAGCTTGACTATTCCTTTCCCTCTGCTGTTTCACAGATGAAAAAGGAGTAAAGATGGAGGGGAAATAAGACCTTAATTTCATACATGCACCATGTTAGGTAGAGGATGAAGACGAGAAAAAATTTTTATTGGATCATCTTTATTTCTATCTCTTGATATCACATAATACAAAAAAATTCAGTTTTAAGTCATCTAATAAGACAAAAGATCAACTATGAAGGATCTGGTATCAAATACTTTTCTCTTAGTTTAGTTATTGCATTTGGTGAGCTTTCTCAGACACCATTTAATTGCCAAAAGTGACTTTACTATACAGTGAAGCCAACAAGGTTCATGCTGTGATGTGCTGGACCATTTTCCCCTGTTTTAAGATAATGTTCTTAAATGTCCCTGGCTAAGTATATTTCAATTTCTTTGTCAGACAGCTCATCAAAAGATGGGCTTTTGCTTTGAGTATAAGTGTAGATGATCAGTATTTGTTGTGTGGGTGGCATTGCATCACATTTTACTTAGTACGTGCATTTTTTGTCAAAATTGAGCATTATAATATGAGATATGGTTTTGTTTATGTAGCAATGGTGCGTATACTACAGCTTGCAAGGGAGTAGATCACCCATATCCATGCTTCATACGAGACTGATGATGGTGAAAAATTAAATGTAAGAAAGTAGGTGTTCAACTTTTTAGTGATAGTGATAGTTGCCAATCAACCATTTCCTTTTAATAAGATCTGGATCTTAAAAAAAAAAAAAAAAAAAAAAAAAAAATCTTTGTGTATCATAGACAATAATGTGACACATTCTCAAGTTGTTTATAACCCAGAGAAGCTTGTTAGTTGTTTATCATTATTATTTTTTTACTTCTAGATTCTAGATCTTACCAAATGCAAAGATGATAATTTTTTATCAGCTTTTATGATGCTTCTCAACCAACAAACACTTCATCCTCACATTTTATTTTGTGCTATCACCATCTTTGTATGGAGAGTAGATAAGGATAATCTATCTTGTAAGTTGTTGCAATAACAAAGGAAAATCTATTACCAGAGAAATATATAAACATGGTTATTGGAGGGACATAAATTTTTATGACTAGATGGGAGAAGAAATGCTGAGGCTTAACAATGTAAGTAAGACTGATCATATATATATATATATATATATATATATATATATATATATATATATATATATATATATATATATATATATACACAGTGGAACCTCAGTTTTTGAACTTAATTTCTTCCAGAATGCTGTTCAAAATCCAAAATGTTCAAAAACTGAAACAATTTTCCCCATAAGAATCAGTGTAAAATAGATTAATCTGTTCTCAGACTCCCATCCACCATGTCTTAGCAGGTAATGGTGACCAATGCTCCCACTACTAAAATGGCCACTCCACAACATCTTCAGCTTGGAAATTTTTTAGCCAGAAACAAGTATTGAATGAACTCATCAAAAGATATTGTTTAGACCATGCAGGCATTCTCTTTGTCACCAATCAAGTGAGGGAAACTTTACAGAGTGACACAGAGGGGCAACTCACTCTCCGCCAAAATGACATCTTCCCGCTGGGAAAAGCTACTGAGAAAATGCAGTTGTGCAGTAATGGTGGCATTGTGAGTTATAGAAAGAGCCACAGAATGCTCCGGATTACTCCTGAGTGCCAAACTTGTTTGTTTATATAATTTCTTCAATGGGATCACATTTAATCTATTTCAAAGATTGAATTACTGTTTTACCCTCTGTCTCTTTCTTCCAAATATACAAAAATGAAGGAAATATTTACAGAAACTATGAATTAGTAATAAATGGCAGCTTTTGCTGTCTTACAGTATCTGAAACCAAGTAACTTTGTTCAAAAAACAAATTATGGTATAGTAACCAAAGCAATTATGAGTTAAAAATTTTGTTAGAAAACTGAGTTGTTCGAAAAGGGAGACATTTAGTAACTGAGGTTCCACTGTACACACACACACACACACACACACACACACACACACACACACACACACACACACACACACACACACAGTGGAACCTCAGTCCTCGAACTTAATTTGTTCCTGAATGCTGCTTGAAATCCAAGATATTCGGAAACAAGTTATTTTTCCCATAGGAATCCATGTAAAATGGATTAATCCATTCCCAGACATCCATCCACCCTGTCTTACTGGCTCATGACAGATGCTCCTACAGCTAAGATGGCCACTCCACAAAATCTCGAGCTTAAAAATTATTTATCCAGAAAGATGTACTGAATGAACTTAGTAACACAAAACTCATTAGATATTGTTTAGACCATGCAAGCATTCTCTTTGTTACTGATCAAGTGAGGAAAGCATTACAGAGTGACACAGAGGAGCAACCCAATTACCGCCAAAATGATATTTAGACATCTTGCTGCTGAAAAAAAACTATTTGGAAAATGTGGAAAAGTTGTGTGTCATCGAGAAAGCCACAGGTGGCTCGGGATTACTCCTTAGTGCTGAAAACTGTTTGTTTATATTGAGGCTCTTCAATGGAATCACATTTAACTTATTTCAAAAACTGATTTACTGTCTTACCCACCGTGTCTTTCCTCCAAATACACAAAAATGAAGGAAATATTTATAAAAACTATAAATTAGTAATAAATGGCAGTTTTTGCTGTTTTTTTTTTTTTTTTTGAAATCAAGTATCTTTGAGAATTGAATTATGATTTGGCATCTGAAGCAATTATGAGTTCAAAATTTTGTTTGAAAACTGATTTGTTTGAAAAGGGAGGTGTTCAGTAACCGAGGTTTCAGTATATATATATATATATATATATATATATATATATATATATATATATATATATATATATATATATATATATATTCTTTATAAAATGCTGCCAATTCCATGGTAGCTATTATAGGAGAGAATGAACTGAAATTGCCAGAATTTTTGTATAAAAATAGAGAAAGGATTGATCTGATAACATGAAAGCACTGAAAGAAATGGACAGAGATCCTTGTGTTGAAAAATAAAAGAACAAGATGTTCAAATCATGCTTTAAGATTTAGCCTCTCAAACAGAAGCACTGATAATCTGAACGTGATGTAGGTTGTGTAAGCAAAAACCGTAGAATTTCAAGAGCAGATATTGAGGCAGTATAACACGAGCTTAGATCAAATTGTATACTACAATTTTTAAAAAATACAACTAGGTAAATGCATGCTATTGGTAGACTTGGAAAAAACTGCCTTCATGGTAAATGATGATCCTGTTACTTGCTCTTGAGATGGCTAGATGGCAATATGCAGTTTGTATTTTGTTCCTCTTCTCTGTGATCTGACCAATGGTTGAAGAATGGGACCTAGGTCTTCTTATTGTCTTACCACATAATGAAGTTAATCTTTGGTACAGTCTTGGCACAATTTTTGTTCACTTTTACATATTCCATAACTACCTAATATCATAACAAAGTCATCATACATATCACTGAAAAAAAATAAAATAAATAAATGAAAAAAAAATAAATAAAAAAATAAAAAAATAAAATAAATAAATAAATAAAAGGAAATCATTGCTTCTTAATTTTTCAAATACAAGGAACATTATTAATATGGATTTAGGAAAGGTAACACAATGAAGACAATCTAACTGTCAAAACTTTTCTTTCTCACTAACTTTCATCCACTTGCTATCCCTTAAATTTGTGAGGCATTAAATCAGAGTAGCACAAATGCCACAACAATTAAACATGAGCTACTGCTAGTGTCACTTCAAAGCCCAAACAATCACATTTGTGATTCTATTTTGTAATCATTAGTTATTTCCATAATGATTTTTGTACAAATGTCACAAGTGAAATGTGGCAGTAATTAATTTTAAGTTGTGATGGCAGTTTAGCTCCTATCATTTAATGCCCCAGATAAAAAGATTTGTCTTGTACAGCCATTTCAACATAATTAGGTGCAGACTATACAGTAAGTGTATGCTTATACTTTAATCCAAGAGGGTTCTAATCTATCAGTTAAATATACATTTTTTTTTATCTCTGCTAATCTTCCACTAAGATTGGGAGATTTACAGATGAAATATAGACTAGGAGTATTTTTGAAATACTACATCCGTTTATAGAATGTACAATTACTTCAGTATCAATGACATTAATGTATGATACAGGCCTATTACATATTTATTAACAAAGGAAAGGAAAAATGCAAATGAATTGATTTGTATACTGTAAGTATTTATGAACTGTGTAAGGAAAATACTAGATGCTATCCAAGAATTATGGCAATTTGATTTTTTTTCTGGAAGGCAAATGTAGTACAGATTTTTGCCAATATTTTAAACAAGTGTGCCAACGGGCAATTTTTTTATAGGCTATATTCTTTGATTACAAACATTTCTAATGTTATATTTCAAAAGTTTGGAATGTCCCCTAATAAGCTGAAATAGTAAATTACTAGCTGTAGAAAAAGAAAGGAAACAATTAAGGGAGCACCTGATGATGCAGTGAGCCAAAGTAAGACTTAATGATACAGATGTTTGAAGAATTAATTAACATCTGTTGACAGAATTAGAAATTATGAACTGCTGTTGATGATGAGCACAAAATAAATTTTATCAAGATATTTTGAAGATGAGACCCATTGCTTCAATATGCTCGTAAGACTTAAAACGTTCAAACAAGAGGAAGAACAAAGTTGGATTTCTCCATGACTTGTAGTTTGTGACTTGTAATAACATAAAAGTGTCTTCATCCTCCTTTATTTATCACTTTACTTTATTATCATTATTTTTATATATTGATTCCTAAAATGAAAGGGCATGATTTTGACATGAATGAAATCCAAGCTGGAGCTCTATACAATAACATTTCAGGATCATATGGGTCCAGGGATAACTCGCTTGGATCACTATATAAATGCCCTAGGGAACTCATTGAAAGGTGACCAGAAACAAGATTTGTGACTTTTATATTATATTGAAGTTCACCATATTTTTTAAAAGTATCTTGTATTCTTCCTACTGAACATAGAAAGAAATACTAAAGTTGATATACTGGAGTCCCTGCATTCAGAACCCTTCAGTGACACCTTGTGTATGGCTGAAGAACCAGAATAGTCCATGCACCATATGGAATGCAAATGTAAATATACAATAAAGATTACAACAAAATATTACAGTAAGAAAAGTACATGTGCAATAGACTGATAGACTCAATGTTGGCCCAGAGGGTCACAAAGTATGCTGTCCTATTTTTCTACAATGCTTCCTCTCCTTGTTTCTTTCTTTTGTATAATAGATGACTGTGAATGCTAAAGATATGAGTGAAAAATGAAGTGATGAGGAATGAGTTGGTAATGATTTGGTAGATGATGACTGCTCCTCTGCCAATGAAGACCTCTTTGTTTCTTATTAAGGCAGAACCTGAGACAGCAGATGGCAAGGGCAGGAGGATACAGGTCCTGATGCTATGATGTTTTGGTGCCAGGCTAGCAGTATAGGTGTGGACTGATTTTTGCTCTCTGCATTTTCTTTCTACTAATCACAAAAGGCTGGAGCCACTATCCACATTGTTTTTAGCACATGCAAGGAGACCTGTAGACAGCATTTCAAATTTCTCCTACACTACTTGGCACTGTCAGTACATCCAACATATTTGCTTTTCCTTATATGCCAAGTTTCTCTCTCTCTCTCTCTCTCTCTCTCTCTCTCTCTCTCTCTCTCTCTCTCTCTCTCTCTCTCTCTCTCTCTCTCTCTCTCTCTAAAGGTCACACCTTAAGAAATAATGGTCAAGTAGGTGACTGTTATGACAGTAATTCAAACAGAAAAACCTCTACTTATTTTGTCAAAGCAATGTTCATTAATTTTAATAATTCATCCACAGCTGAAGGTTGCACATGCTGAGTTCACAATTGCAGGGCTCTGGTGTATATTCAAGAATTATAAATAAGTGTTATTGGAAAAGTGACAATTTCTTCCAGTGATGGAATAAAAATTGACCATATATTTGTATTCAATCATTCAAATATTGGTATGCATCCGTAACAAGTCCTGATAAGTTCTCTTTAGTTGGCATCAATACTTCTTTGTACACGAACATGCACACATACACACCCACACACACACAAAAACACATGCACACACACTATCACTGAATTTCAGGGTGAACATACTATGTGGAATCTCAGGGCATTATTTTACCTGAGCACAGTACATCTATTCAATTTGTAACCAGCCTATGCATACTGAGGTCATACCTGAGGAAGATTTGGAGGTATCCAGTCCACAAAATTTGCTGGGAACTGGCCCCATTTTCCATTGCACTGTCCATATAACCATTGATCATTTAGGCAACCCGTCACTTGAACTAAGTTCCCTTCCTGAAAAAAAGAAAATGAGTGCATTAATCAATATCATGTATTTAGTTTTAAGTTGTTCATATTACTTAAAAGCTGGCAATATTATAGTGTTTCAATATTATAGTGTTTCAAACAGCAACATCTCAATCTGTATTGAATTCTGTCTTCTTTTTCTTTATAGGTTGGAACAAGGATACTCTAGTTTAGGGTCCCTCTGGGCCATCTCACAAGATGCATCTAATCAAATGCAGAGTCTCTACCATACTTTATGACCTCATCTGAAATGCCAACCATATGCAAGGATTTTATTTACTGTTAAAATTTAATATTACTTTTTTTCATACATTTACCATCATCTCTCAGTCTTGTATGTTTCAGTTGTTTTACCTTTGTTTTTCCACATTTATCAACCAAAAACCATTCTCTTTTGATAGCC
>NC_087158.1:19157039-19219539 GCF_035594125.1 Scylla paramamosain
TTGACTCCATTCAGGGACTGGCACCTTGGTGGGCTTTTTTTTTTTTTTTTTTTTCAAATTTTGTTGCCCTCTTAAATAAAAATTTCTCAGTGCATCATAAATTATAACTGTAAAGACAAAGTAAGGAGAAAGGGAATCTCCTCTGAACATATGTTCCAACAATGAGACAGGAAATGACATCTTATCTAAGCTACCTTCCTTCAAGTGAGATCCTGAAGAGATACAAAAATTCTTTCATCGATAGAATACTTAAAAATCTTACAAGATCATCTCTTGGTTTTTGACACTTATCCTTAATTATCTAAAAATGTATTTTCTCCACCTTTCTGTACTTCATCCACATGGCACTGATGCCCTCTGGATGAAATAAAGATGGCGTCAATACCATCTCTATCTCTAAAAGCTGAACTCTTCTCTCAGACCTTTGTTAACATAACACTGAATGACTCTGTTTGTTCCTCCTTTACCTCCTCCCTCAGACTACATTATGCTATTCTTTGTAATTCTCTCTAGCCTTTATCTAGAAAGGCTTGTGGTCCTGAAGGAGTACTTTCTATTGTTCTCCACAATTGCTTCTCAATTTGCTCCTTGCCTGGTTCAGCTTTTCTTTATCAGTCAACATCCTCGTCTCCTTGCTTGAAGTTTGCCTATATTCAATCTGTTCTTAAGGAAGATGACAGTTTCAGTTCTTCAAATTACTGAGTAATAGCTGATTCCCAATCTACTATACAGCTCACAACCTTCTTTTTGATTGTCAGTATAGATTCCATAAGGATCAACTCACTATATTTTTCCTAGCTTTCCTTACAAAACCTTGGTTATTCTCTCTGATGGATTTCAGTGGAACTTTTGCTATTGCCTTAGATATTTCAGCATCTTTTGATAATCAGTCAGGAGCAAATCCATTCACAGCCACCAGTACTTTTGTACTAACTACAAGTCAGGTTTAATAGACAATTCAACAAAATTGAAACACACCTTGATGAAGTTTTGTGGAAACATGCCTTCTTTGGGTCCACAACGTCCAAAGAGCCACTCATCACTGATCCGGTAGAGGAGCTGGACCACATCACCTGTCTGTATGACATATCAAAAAGATTAGGTTTATTTTTTTGTAAAATATATTTAGTTTTCTGAGAACCTCATTGTTATCCAATATTCCCTTAAAGATCTTAAATATGTTGAATTTGATGTCAAAAATTAAAAATATATATTTACAATAGATCAGTGGTGATACATCGAGCACTATTTCTAAGGGAAGTACATGGAGAAATGTTTTGATTTTTTTCTTTTTTACTTTTATCTATTTAATTTATTTATATTTAACTTATCTTTTTTTACTTCACTTGTTTAACTTACAGGATATACAATAGACCATTTCTAGTCTCTTGAAGGAAGACACATTCACACACTCACAACATACAACACATCCCACAGGAGGGCAAGATCTGCTCTTGCTAGAGAAGCAAGGGCACAACTTGACTTATGTTCCTTGTCTATACACTAGTAGATAAACATGGCCAAGAGTACGTGAGAAGACAAGACCCCTCTTATTGTCACCTGGCCAGGGATTTAAACAAGGGATCTCACAGTTAAGAGTGCAGCACACTAGCTACAATTTTTTTTCTCTCTCCATTATTTCTGTCTTTGGAGAAGATGAAAATTATGACATTCCCTCAATTGTATACATTTAAGAAAGATTTAGGATTATGAATGAGATAATATCTAAAAGTTCTAATACTAGGCCCATTTCCAAGAAGTACTTTCTTAATATAAAGTTGAAAACCATCATCTACAAAATAATCCCCTTCAGCAACAATACAGCATTCCCAGTGCTAATGCCACTACTAAAAGGTTTTCTAGAAGTTTGCTTAACAAATATGTCAATTTGTGTTCTTTGATATAAACTGAACTTACATTTAAATGAAGGTAAATTTTAACACTAAAGGAGCATTTTGTTTCTAAGATGGATAGTAAATTATAATGTGATGTTTCACAGTATTTAACTATCGTCCCTCTTAAAGGTAAATATTAACTTGCCTTTAATGACAGATCATCTGGCTGTGTTCCAATGAAGTCAAAATCTGCAATGCCATGTGGTCTGTCATGATCCTCCTGCTGAAATTAAATATTCATTATTATAATAAGCAATTCATGTTAAAAATAACTGATCTATCTATAGAGTAGAATGTCTATTTAACACAAGTTAGTATGTAAGAATTCACTTGAAATCCCTCTCACACTAAATTAAAATATTATCACATTAAATTAAAATATTATCCAAGTGGAAAGGTTCTTGTGGTGGAATACAATGGGTGACAATTTCAATTCTTGTAAAATCATAATGATTTTTTAAACAGATTTTTCATCTTTATCTTATGTGCCATTTTCAGTCAATAATTTTAAATTGATTCATACTGAATTGACATTCTACTGTATATATCAGGCTCTGGCTGACATCTCTATAGAAGGAACACCTAGAGATTAGGCATCCTATATGCAACACAACCAAAACCACAGACACAGACACCCATATATTCCACACACACAAACACACACACACCTATCCACATTCACAAGCACCACAGTATAAGGACCACTTGCACAAACATACCCAGCTCTCTTCACATCAGGGCCTGAGAGCAGCTCTACCAAATACACCCCTTTTCCTGCATCTGATCCAAGAAATTCATTGGACTGGATGTAAGGGAACCTCATGTAGTAGTCCTGAAGGCTATTGTATCTCCTATTCATTCAGTCCTATAATGTACAACCATTCTTCCTTGTCCCACAGGCACACCTCTTGCATCTAAAGCTGTCTTCAAACTGTCCATTCATCCAATTTGTGGTTTTCTTATCCTTACATTCCTTACATCCAATCCAGTTATCTTCCATCTACGCCTATTGCTCTTCTTCCAAACAATCTAATCACTCCCTGCTCTGCTTGATAAGCCCACCTTCTTACAATCCTAGTTCTTCACTGTACTTTGCCATTTCCCACTTCATCCATATTTAATACTCCACATGTTTGTCAGGCAATAAATTTCTGTTATCAACCACCTCTTCTCCCTTGCTCCCATATTCCTTGTTTCAGCCCTATATAATACAGTCAGTACTACATATGCAGTCATAAGTATATAAGATTGCATCATCATACTTTGGTAACCTGTCAACACTGTCTGAAACAGTGTCAGTAGTATACTCTAAGTGTAAGCTAGTGTATTGCATGAGTATTCACATCGCCTAGGAATACTCATTAGTATTAATAATATATACAGGCATCATATATTATTTATTATTTTAAATACAAAAAATTGTATGTACTTAACAGTATTTCTCATTGTTGCCTGCATATATTATTACTAAAGATAAATATTCCTGAAGTGTACTGCATACACAGTTTCAGATGGGTAGGTTGCTTGAATACAGTACTACAACCTTCAGTCCCCAGGACCACAATTGTAGTATATGCTCATACAAACTTCTCTTTGTATTCACAATTTACAACCATAGCACATGTCACTTCTGTCTATGTTTTTCTTGCTTCATGAATTCTTTCACTACATCTTATTCTTATTTAGTACTTTAAAACAACCTATCTCCTCATGCAACATAGCATTCAAAACTGCATTCAGTTTTTTACCATCCAACATCCTCATATATTCCTTACTTTAGTTTTACAATTATTCACTATTTATAACAACATTAATAGTGATTATAATAGCAATGAAGTAAGAAGCATTAACTGCATTCATATTTAACACTTTAAAGCTCATTTTAATAATTACTTCTGTTTCTGGCCGTGGAGGGAGTGGTGGAGGCTCTTCAGGGATAGTTTGATCCATTATGTGTGAGGTACTATTATCCCTTGTGCCAGGTTGTTTAGCAGTGTTTCCTTTAAGTGCAGCACTCCAGTTTATTGTTTCCAGTTCACCTATTTGAGAGCTTACAACATTATCACCTGCTCTTTCAACCTGAACACTGGAAACTGGAGCTTTAGGACGTATTATAGTGGGCTTAAAATTACTTTTATTTTCTGGTTTTGAAGAACTGATTTGAGTATCAGATTTAATCTGATTAAGTGATCTGGATAGCTGTGAAGTGCTCAGAGGTGCTGAGGTATTCTGAAGTTGTTGATTTTGAATATTATATTTACTTGCTCTGCTTGCTAATGTATCAAAAGGATCTTGGTTTTCCTCAAGAGCAAATATATTTTGAGAGGCAGAAAATGTAGGAGCAGACATGTTTGAGTAAAATGAAGATACCCCTACTTTTTTAGGTACTGCATAAATATTATTCTCCTGGATAGAGCCAAAAGGATCAAAGCTATCATCAAATCCTGAACTCTGGTTGCCAGTTGACGATTCACTGCCAAAACTGTTAACACTGAGACCATCACTGCCAGATCGTGTAGTAGGTGAGCCAGGTGGGGAAGACAAGTCTATCAGTGATGCCTCAGTCACTGGAGTGCAAGGTGCTGATGTGGTACTGTGAGTGAGTGACTGTCTTGAGCGGGATGATGGTGGACCACGGAGTTTACCAATGATGCTTCCCACCCCACTTTTTGAAGAGCTTGAGTGGTCAGGTTGCTGGTGAGACTTCTGTGAAAAAAGATACATATGCATATTATACATGGCTTATATTTTACTGTAATATGCTATGGGTTTTATGTAGCAATTGTAAAGTTTCTAGATCTAAGACACTTTTTCTAGTAATGGTATACAGCTATTTCTGTAAAATTTACTGTACTCTTGAAAAGAAATACTACTGAAACAACCAAGCAATGCTTCATACCTTATACATAAATATTCTTCTATTACTTGTTACTGATGTTGGTAACCTTATTACTGATGTGGCGGTTACCACAGACTATCAAAATTATTTATTGTTTACATCTTACCAGAATATTTTACTTCCAGTGCAGGTTCAAAACATTAAAAATTATTAAATAAAGTAAATAGAAACTTTGCTCTACCAAAATTTTGTATTGATTATCACCATCCATCTTTCCTTCTTGCTGGAAGTGTATTTTTTAAGTTAAAGAAAGTTACTGCTCTATATGCTCACACTTCCATCTTACAGCTATCAACTTCTATTCTAGACACTTTAAAATTTCAATTGAAAGTTCAATGCATTATAACTGATACATCAACTTTTAAACAAGACTACTGCTACAGTAATCTGTGAACAGACTTTGCTACTGACTTAACTACAGACTGAATGAGATTGAGTCACTCACAAAATAAGTCAGAAAGTTTGATGTTGCACATTTCCCATGATTCACCACTGTGGGTAGGCACTGGATGTCCTGGTGGCAGTATGGATTACCACACAACTGTTAACCTTAATAATATCTAAGGGCTATATGTACAACCAAAATGTAACATTATAAATTTCGGTGACTACTTTTCATGGCTCTCTGAATATCTAAGGTGATGTACAAAATTTTGGTAAATACTCATCCTGGTGCGGACATCACAGTAATACAAATAACCCAAAGAAAATACCTGGAACAATTTTTTTTTATGTATGTAGAGCACTGCCCCCCCTGCCCCCCCCCCAAAAAAAAAAAAAGTGCCAGTCCCTGAATGTTCAAGTCAAGAGCGATCATCAAAAATTAAAGGATGAGTGTCTTGAAACCTCCCTCTTGAAAGAGTTTCAAGTCATAGGAAAGAAGAAATACAGAAGCAGGCAGGGAGTTCCAGTGTTTACCAGAGAAAAGGATGAATGATTGAAAATAATGGTTAATTCTTGCATTAGAGAAGTGGACAGAATAGGGGTGAGAGAAAGAAGAAAGTCTTGTGCATTGTGGCTGTGGGAGGAGGGGTGGCATGCAGTTAGCTAGATCAGAAGAGCAGTTGGCATGAGAATAGTAGTAAAAGATAGCAAGAGATGTAATGCTGCAATGATGAGAGAGACTGAAGACAGTCAGTTAGATGAAAAGCTCTTGATTCCACCCTGTCTAAATGAGTGGTATGAGTGGAACCCCCTCCATACATGTGAAGCATACTTCATATATGAACAGATAAGGCCCCTGTACAAAGTTAGCAGTTGGGGGGGATAAGAAACACACGACACAGAATGCCTAACTTTATAGAAGCTGTTTTAGCTAGAGATGAGATGTGAAGTTTTCAGTTTAGATTATAAGTAAAGGACAGACAGAGGATATTCAGTGTAGAAGAGGGGACAACTGAGTGTCAATGAAGAAGAGTGGATAGTTATCTGGAAGGTTATGTCAAGTTGATAGATGGAAGGATGGAGGTGTTGAATAATACTAAGTTTGCTTTGCCTAAATCAGAAATTTTTGAGAGATCAGAAGTCAGGCATTCTGTGGCTACCCTGCATGAGCTGTTTACTTCCTGAAGGGTCAGACATCTATGAAAAAACATGGAAAAGTGCAGGGTGGTATCATCAGCATAGGAGTGGATAGGGCAAGAAGTTTGGTTTAAATCATTGATGAATAATAAGAAGAGAGTGGGTGACAAGACAGAACCCTGAGGAACACCACTGTTAATGGACTTTGGAGAAGAACAGTGACTGTCTATCACAGCAGCAACAGAATGGTCAGAAAGGAAACTTGAGATGAAGTTACAGAGAGGAGGATAGAAGTTGTATGAGGATAGTTATCAAAATTATCAAAGCTTTGCCAGACTATCAAAAGCTTTTGATATGTCTAAAGCAACAACAAAAGTTTCTCCAAGATCCCTAAAAGAGGATCACCAAGACTCAGTAATGAAAGCCAGATCATCAGCAGAGTGGCCTCAACAAAACCCATACTAGCAATTGGATAGAAGGTTGTGAAGTGATAGATATTTAAGAGTCCCTTAAACTACCATCCTATTGCTTTCATTTCCTACTTCTGTAAAGTTTTTTAATCTACTCTCAACTGGAGGATTCTTAAACATCTATCACTTCACAACCTTCAATCCAGTTGCTAGTATGGGTTTTGTCGAAGCCACTCTGCTGATGATCTGGCTTTCGACAAAACCCATACTAGCAATCGGATAAAAGGTTGTGAAGTGATAGATGTTTAAGAATCTTCCAGTTGAGAGTAGATTAAAAACTTTAGAGAGGTAATGAAAGCCAGATCATCAGCAGAGTGGCCTTGACAAAACCCATACTAGCAATCGGATAGAAGGTTGTGAAGTGATAGATGTTTAAGAATCTTCCAGTTGAGAGTATATTACAAAACTTTTGAGAGGTAGGAAATTAAAGCAATAGGACAGTAGTTTCAGGGATTAGAAGTCACCCTTTTAAGGAACAGGCTGAATAGAGGCAAACTTTCAGCAGGAAGGAAAGGTAGATGTTGACAGGCAGAGTTGAAAGAGTTTGACTAGGCAAGGTGAAAGCACAAAGGCACAGTTTCAGAGAATAATATGAAGGACCCCTTCAGGTCCATAAGCCTTCTGAGGTTAAGGCCAACAAGGGCATGGAAAACATCACTGTGAAGGATCTTAATGGGTAGCATGAAGTAGTCAGAGGGTGGAGGAGAGGGAGGAACAAGCCCTGAATCATCCAAGGTGGTGTTTTTAGCAAAGGTTTGAACAAAGAATTCAGCTTTGGAAATAGATGAGATGGCAGTGGTGCTATCAAGTTGAAATAAAGGAGGGAAAGATGAAGAAACAGAGTTATTGGAGATGTTTTGGCTAGGTGTCAAAAATCATGAGGGGAGTTAGTTCTTGAAAGATTTTGACATTTTATATTAATGAAGGAGTTTTTGGCTAGTTGGAGAAAAGAGGTGGCATGATTCTGGGCAGAAATATGAAGTGCATAAGATTCAGGTGATGGAATGCTCAAGTACCTTTTGTGGGTCATCTCTCTATCATGTATAGCATGAGAACAGGCTGTGTTAAATCAAGGTTTGTAAGGAGGTTTGGACTGAGAGAGAGTGAGGAATGTACACCTCCATGTCAGACACTATCACCACTGTTATGCTCTCAGCACACAGAGATGGGTCTCTAAGAATAATAGCTCCTCAGGTTGCCTCAATTGGCAGAGGCAAAACACCAGAGGCACATCTGCTTTGGGAAATCCTGAGGAAGGATTGGAGTGATAGGACAAGATACAGACATGAGGTTGTAATCAGAGGAGTCCAACAGAGAAGATAGGATGATAGCATAAACAGAAAGATTAAAAATTAGGAAAAGGTCAAGAATGTTGGGCATATCTCCAAGACGGTCAGGAATAAGAGTAGGGTGTTGCACCAGTTAGTCTAGGTTGTGGAGGATAGCTGAGTTAAAGGCGAGTTCACCAGGATGGTCAGTGAAGGGAGAGGAAAGCCAAAGCTGGTGGTGAACACTGAAGTCTCCAAGTGGAGGTCTTTGCAAAAAGGAAGAGAATCAGGATGTGCTCCACTTTGGAGGTTAAGAAGTTGAAAATTTTGTATAGTCAGGAGTTAGGTGAGAGGTATACAGCACAGATAAATTCACTTTGAAAGTGACTCTGTA
The DNA here is from genome assembly GCF_035594125.1 of Scylla paramamosain. Classification (NCBI taxonomy): domain Eukaryota; kingdom Metazoa; phylum Arthropoda; class Malacostraca; order Decapoda; family Portunidae; genus Scylla; species Scylla paramamosain. The sequence continues at coordinate 19,165,487 of NC_087158.1, forward strand.
GTCTTAGCCAGATGGTGGAAAATTTGGAACATTCAAGAGTATGGGCACAAAAAGCAGGTTAAGTCATTGCACACATGGACACAACATCCACCTTTGGGTTGAAAATGAGGATAGAGAAAGTAGGAGGGACAACCTGTGTTTCGGTGAGGAAAAGAAGATGAAGTTTAGTAGAGAAGAAGTGGTGTTCTAGATTGAAAATTAGATCTAAGGCTGCAAATGTTGCAGAAGTTAATGAAGAAAAAGTTGATGGGGGTGCCAAAACACTTAGGATCAATACCAGAAGAGCAGTATGACCTGGGGACATTTTTGGAACCTTCCCCAGGCAAGGACTCCAAAGCTGGCGTAGGAGCTACCATATTAAATTTTTAATTTTGAGTGAAGTATATGTGTGTGTGTAATTAGGTGCATGTAGTTTTGTGTGAAGGAAGAGGGTTATCTTTAGAGGGAAGCATTCAGTGAGGTCACAGCTGGTTTACTGGAAAGTTCACAGCACCCCCTGATCCAGTATTTGAGATCTCACTGGGTCTTGTTTTTGCAGGTGTCTACTGCCTACTCTGCAACATATGATATTGTCTGACCTAAAATAAACAATAAAGGTGCTGCAATCATAAGTGAATCATTAAGGAAATATCAATTAGAGCTCAATGAAAGGTGACAGAAAAAATAGTATACTTGGTAAACTAGCAGATAATCAGTTCTTTATAAGGTTACATAAAGTGTGGAAAGAAGAATGTTCACATGGGAGTACAAATATTTATCTCAGTAATTGTGATCATCAAATGATTTATTTCAAAATCACAAATAAATGTAAGCTTCATAGCAGTAGATGTAATATCAAAACAAAAGAAAAACAGTTCCAAGAATGATACCTGATACTGTTTGGGATCAGCTTGACCAGTGATCCCAATGTTACATGGACTGCACCATCTAGATTCTAGAGGATCTTAAGTGAAAAGAAAATAGTACCTATGAAATTCTCCTATACTTATAGACCTGCTGTGGATCACCATGCAAAGCAGTAGAAAATGGTTATTATCCATGCTCCAGGATATGCTTAGAGACTGGCACCTTCATTTGTTTTTTCACTTCCACTCTTCCCCCCCCCCCCCCAAAAAAAAAAGTTACAAATTATTAAATTCATATTTCACCTATGTAATTGAGATAAATAGTCATAAGCTGAAAGTTGTTAAAAGATAAGTAGGGCTGACTGTCTTCATTATATATAAGAATTATTGCTGTAACTGTGAAGATGACTTCAGTCACAAATTTACTTTGTAGTTTCAATGCTACAAATCAATCCAAAACAATACTAACATGTGATGGATTTTTTTTGGGTGGGGGAGGTCTAGGAGGAGGGGCCCTCTTCTGTGTACCATTGTTGAGTGGTAGTGAGGCAGATCTTGGTAGACCATTCTGGGAGGACCTCTGTAGTGGCACTTTAGACCTGGCTGTGCTGTGTATGTTTTCTTCTTCTCCTTGGTCTATGATGAGGAGATCATCATTCCTGCAGTATACATATTTCTCTCAATTATTAATTACTTTGAAATTAATTATGTAAAAAAAAGAATAAAAAAAAATCTTTCATTCCCTGGGACATACACTGAAAGGCTCGTCTTTATAAGAATTACTATCACACATATAAAAATCTCAGATATACACACCAATCACAGTAAATGCACATAAATTTATCCCACACAAGCATGTCACTACACAAACATTTAGCCAAGTTAATGATGCATCACACAGATTAAGTGCATCAAGTAATTACATGAACATATTTCTGGATAATGGAAAGAGTAAGAAGCAAACACTAAGTGCAGACTTACACAAAATTTTACAGGGACTATATTAGATGAGCCAGTTTTGGAGTTTAATGCCCAAATAGCAGCATAAAATGGATAGATGGAACTGAGACACCCAAGAAGAGAAGGGTTTGGTGGTGACAATACATCATAAAAGGCACATTAAAAGAATTAATGGAGAGCATATACTGTACATATAATGTTTTTGCCATCATAAAAAATAACTACAGTACTAATAGATTGGAATGTAGATTGCTGATATAATACAGTATTAATAGACTGTAATATAGATTGTTGATATAATATTAATGTCCAATGTAGATTGTTGATATAATATCAATGTCCAAATAATAATAATGACTGTAGCAGAAGTATGGCATGTATGGTGAGTGCATGAAAATAGGTTATTTTTTTACTTAAGAAGAACTTGTAGTTTACACATAAGTAGGATGTGTCACAATTTGCTGACATCACAGAAATGATCCTCTGCAACTTATTTTAGGTGCTCAGCTAGTCTAAGACCAGAGGTTGGGACCCTGTGGTGTAAATAGATTGTCTTGGGTTAATTATGGTGCAAGTGTTTAGACAACCTCAGCAACCTCGGTTACTGAATGTCTCCCTTTTCGAACAACTCAGTTTTCAAACAAAAATTTTAACACACAATTGCTTTGGTTGCCAAATCATAATTAAGTTTTCAAACAAAGTTACTTGATTTCAAATACTACAAGACATAGCAAAAGCTGCAATTTATTACTAAAAATATTTCCTTTGTTTTTATATATTTGGAGGAGAGACACAGAGGGTAAGAAGGAGAGACACAGAGGGTAAGACAGTACTTCAATCTTCACCACTACTGCACAACTGCATTTTCCCAGTAGCTTTTCCCAGCAGCAAGATGTCTAAGTGTTATGATCACTTTCATTTTGGCAGTGAGTGGGTTGCTCCTCTCTGTGTCACTCTATAAAGCTTCCTGCACCATGTAGAGAATGTCTACATGGTCTAAACAATATCTTTTGATGAGTTCTGTGTTACTAAGTTCATTCAATACATCTTTTCTGGATAGAAAATTTCTAAACTGGAGATGTGAAGTGGCCATCTTAGCAATGGGAGTGTAGGTCATTACTCACAAAGACGTGGTGGACAGGTGTCTGAGAACGGATTAATCTACAGTAAAATCCCTCTTATCCGGCATCAATGGGACTGCTGACATGCCGGATACTTGAATATTGCTGGATACTTGAATAGAAGTGAAATTATGTCCACAATCACCACCCTACACTCAAGCATCTTACCATAACAAAGATCAGCTGATCTTAATCAGCAGCTGATTTGATCAGCTGCTTAAGTGTAAGCACAACACGCTTCCTCTTTTCTACAACTTTAGGCATGATGAAGGCATCAGGCGATAAACAGTGCACACGCGGGACTGAGTCACTGAGTAAACACAGTGCAGTGGGCCGCAGGTGGCGCGAAGCAGTGCGCTCTGGTGGCGAGGGGACAAAGTATGCCTCGCGTGGGAATTTTAATCGATTTTATGAGTACACATTGATTTTTTATTGATTTTAAGGCTCGGGGAAAAATGTGCCGGATACTTGAAGCTGCCGGATACTCGAATGCCGGATGAGAGGGATTTTACTGTATTTTACATTGATTCCTATGGGGAAAATAGTTTCGGTTTTTAACATTTTGGATTTCAAATGGCATTCAGGAGCGAATTCAGTTTGAATACCGAGGTTCCACTGTATATGGGACTTTGCAACAGTGGAAAATGTTAGGAGGGAGCAAGGTCGGCAGTGAGCGGGGCAGTCTGTTGGTTGTTGTGCTATTGGTGAGTGTCATGACTGTGTCTGTTGGTGTTGGCTTCTTGCTTATGTGGCAATTTGTGGGCCTTGGTATCAGTGTGTTGGAAGGGGTTTTGCTGTGGTTGTCATACAAGGCTCAAGGGTACCTAGTGATTCAGTCTGTCTGGGAATGTCCATGGCAGGGAGCGAAAAGGTGTTGAAGGTCTCTGGTCGTTATTCCTCCGAGGTAGACTTGGGGTTTCTTGGCTAGAGGTGGGTGTGACTAAATTTGTTTTTATTCCTTCTCTACTACAGACCCAGAACTCAGCACTACTCTACAGTGCTGTTCTTGGAGCCTCCCTCATGGCTGTGGTATGGAACAACTCCACATAGAAGTAACACAAAACAGCAATTTGAAAAATGTATTACTCATGGGCCTTGTAAACGTTCATTCCCACATAGTAAAGGAGTGTTATACACAAAATATAAAGCTGTCTGTCTGTACATACATTTTGTGACATGTTCAAATACAACTTTGGGTGTCTGAAAACAGTTAATAATTGGGCAATTTAACTGAAACAATCCAGTTTACTGTCTTTCCTTTCTTCATCTATATATAATGGCATACATCAGTTATATGCAAAATATTTTCTTAATAGTGAATACATTTTTAATAAGAAAATGTACTGTATATATGTATGTAACTTATAATATATATATATATATATATATATATATATATATATATATATATATATATATATATATATATATATATATATATATATATATATATATATACACACACACACACACACACACACACACACACACACACACACACACACACACACACACACACACCCACACCAAGTTGACATTCACTGAAGGAGGGGGCCTGGGTAGCCCTGTCATAAGTGTGTGTATGTGCACATAAGCACATAATTCAATGTCAAGAATTGCAGGGAATGGGCAAGATGAAATTTTTTTCAGTTTTTTAAATTTCAATGATTAACTAATCTATTTTTATCTCTGCTATAACAGAATAATTCTTATTAATGTTAGTCATTAAGAGGTTGAAATCTCTCGTCCACCTTATACTTGTTTCTTGGAGGCTGGGATATCATCTGCCCCTGGTCATTTGATAACTATTTCCTCTAGGAACAACTACAAAGGGAGTGGCCATACTGGCAAAGCATCTACCTTTACCTATCCCAACACATTCCCCCTGTTTATTCTAATCTCTATTTTTTTATTAATTAATTTTTATAAGAGGAACACTGGCCAAGGGGAAGAAAAATGTTAAAAAGCCCATTAGAGTGCCAGTCCCCAAAGAAAAAGTCAGTATGATTATCAAAAAACAGAGTACAAGTGTCTTGAAACTTCCTCTTCTTTCAAGCATGTAATCTTTTACTTGATTCTTCCACTTCCATGTGATTTTCCTCTCCTAGTATCAGGACTAATGATTTACAATTTCTTACACTTCATTCTTCATCTTCTATATAAAATAAAATTATCCCAATGCATTTATTTCCATGTATGTTATCACTCCATAACCATTTTATTTAAAAATGAAACAAGTACTTTCTGATGATTTTGAATTGTGTGATCAAATTACTGCTTTCCAGCAATATAAGGTTTCCTTTTATTGAAGGGGAGAATAGACTTCCCTCCAGCAATTTTCTGACTTTGTGGTGCATTACCACTGGCCAACTCACCATCTGCCTCACTTCCTTTATCTCCAAATCCTGCAGTCGTTACACCTATTAATTATCACACTGTCTCCAAATGCTCCATAAAATATCCTAGTTAATGACATTCCCAAGTCAACCTGAATCTCCCAGTGTAACTTCACATAACACTGCCTAACTGACCCTGGACTATTATGGTTAATTCTTGTTAATTTGTACTGCCCTGGATCAGTCATGAAAATAATTACAATTATGAGATCTAAATGATGAAATGGATAAGGACAGAGTACCTGGAGCATGTGGCCTTCCAAAATCACATGATTAATATGTATGTAAATACAGTATAAAGTAATTGGGACTACATATTTTAACAAGAAAGGTATAAGCACAACAAGTAGATAGACTCACCATCTGTTCAGGGAGCAATAGTGTGCATTGTTTTCCTTCCACCATCTTTTACCGTGCATTTTCTTACTACTTATGACAGATGTCGGATCATAATGACTAATAATGATGCAAGCGAGAAAAAATTGGAAAGCTGAGATGATAATTATGAAGTGGATGACAACATGTCTTCTGCCACACTAGTTTTCTTCCTCCTTCCTTAAGGAAATAAGACAAAGGGGGTTCAAATCATCTTCCATCACTCAAAAGATATCATGAAGACTTATGAGTGTTAACAGTAGGATTGAAGATTCATAAATTAAATAAAGTGAAATTGTGTAGAAGCTATATTAGTCACATGAATCAGTTTGAATAATTCACTATGGCATTCCATGTGAGTGCTTCACACTACTCACATGAAGTTGTGAAAATTCACAATGTGTCAACAACACAGTCTTTATAATTGTCAACTGTCACAGAAAGACTTGAAATAAACTGAGAGATGTGGAGCTCAGGAAGTGACATTGTTTATATACTCTTTATCAAACTGTTGAAGTCAGGATATCCTGCCCCTTTATACATAGCAATTCATGAGAGCAAGATTTTATTGTATAGTTAATTCATAGCTTTGTAATTGAAAAATTTCTTAAAAAATATGCATCAAAGCCAGCCCAAAGCAAGGACCTGATATTCTTATAATTAAACTTGAATTTTTCCAATAGCAAAAGAACCAATTCTCCATCATGGTTTATAAATGTTGTGTGTGTGTGTACATACATACACACACACACAAAAAAAAAAAAAAAAAAAAAAAAAAAAAAAAGTTGATTTCCATGATAAGACCAAGATTGGAATATGCAGCAGTGGTATGGTCTCCTCATATAAAGAGTAATATTATAAAATTAGAAAGGGTACAAAGAGCAGTCACTAAGATGGTTCTGGAGTTGAGTAAGTCAACCTATGAAGAGAGATTAAGAATGTTGGAAATTCCTACCCTTGAAAATAGGAGAGAGAGAGAGGGGATTTAATAAACATCTATAGAATGATGAATGGTATGGAAAATGTGGACAATGAATGTTTTATAATTTTAGACAGTACAGGGGGACACAGTAAGCTGAAGAAAGTTAACTGTAGAAGAGACATCAAGAAGTATATTTTCCTCACAGAAGTGTGAACAAATGGAATGAACTCAATGAAGACATTGTCAATGCCATAGCTGTCCATGCTTTTAAGACCAAACTGGATGGATATAGAGATAGGATACTATGAGATTACTCCCCTCCCGTAAACCACAACTAGATAAATACAACTAGGTAAATACACACAATGTGTGCACACTGCCCAGCTGATCAGATGCATCCACAGCAACTCCAAGGATATATCTAGGTTTTGGTTGTACAAAGGGGCTGAGCTTGAGTCCCGTCTCCATAATAGGAAATTGTGTGATGTGTGAGTGCAGGGGAAGTGAAGTTAAAATCAGGAAGTGGCCAAAAGGGTGAAATGGGAGGATAGTGAAAAGTAAACATTGTCAGTGATATCAAAAAGGAAGATGGCGGCCGGCACGGCAAATGTTTTCAGAGGATTCAAGGATGAGGACCTCAATGTAGCTTGTACAAATAGACGAACGTGGGAAACAGAAGAAAATGTGAAAATATGAGAAGAAATACGTAACTTAGCAGCGATAATAAATAAGTGGTAGGAAGAGAGAAAAGTGGTTGGTGACAATGTAAAAAAAAAAAAAAAAAAAAAATATCCAGTGATATAACAGCAATGAAGAAGAGAGAGATGGAAAAAGATGGAAAAATTGTAGACATGAAAGTGTGGAAATGGTGGCACAAAGGTGCCACGGAAGATCACCAAGCGGAAGCTTAAAAATTGTGTATACAAATACAGATGGTTTGGTGTTGAGCCTAAAGGAGCTTAATGACTACCTAAAAAGCAATAAATCTGATGTGATATGTTTAATGGAAACCAAACTAAAAGAGGAAATAAAGATGAGATTTGCAAAGGAAGGTTATACCACATGGAGGAGAGATAGAAAAGGAAAGGGAGGAGGAGGAGAAGGAGGAGGAGGAGGAAGAGGAGGAGGAGGAGTGATGATAATGGTAAAAGAGGATATTGTTGTTGAGGAAGTGGATTATGGTGATGGAATGGCAGAAACTTTGAGTGTTGTGATTAAGATCAAAGTGAAAAAAGGAAAGTTATTGTGATGTACATACCACCAAAAACTAATGCATGGGAGACCAATAGTTATAAAAATTATGCAACTAGAAACAAGAAATAGCATAGAGGAAATGATAAGGAAAAGTAACAAAGTGATCTTAGTAAGCAACTTCAGCATTAAAGGAATTAACTGGGAGGAAATGGAAGTGAAGGAAAATGTTGGGTCATGGAGTGAAGAACTTATGCATACCATGATGATGAATACAGTGAGACAGTGGGTGAACAAACTCACAAGATGCAGAGGAGAACCATCACAGTTGGACTTAGTGTTTATGAAAACCCCAGAAAGTCGACCAGGTATACACTGTCTGAGTCCACTGGGAAGAAATGATCATGTGACAATAAAAATAGTACTACAAGAGGAGACAGTGATGCACAGGAATGAACAATTCATAAATGGGAGACAGAACTATGCTATATACAGCTTGTTAACAAACATTAGGGTGGGTGAAGAAAAAGATATACAGAAACTGGAAAGAATACAGAGGATAGTGACAAAGATGGTACCAGAATTGAAAGACTTAAACTATGTAGAAAGAATTGAAGAGATGGTACTACCAACACTACAAGAGAGAAGAGAAAGAGGAGACTTGATAACAATGAACAAATTAGTAAACAATATATAAAGAATAGACAGAAATGACTTGGTACCACAGATGAGAGAGACAGATAAGGAGGCATGGGAAGAAAATAAAGAAGAGTGGATGTTTGAGCAACATCAAGAAATACAGCTTCCCATATTGAACTATTGAAATCTGGAATGATTTGAAAGAAGAGGTGATTGTGGCAGTGTACACATGTTTAAAGAGAAACTGGATAAATATGGTTATGGAGACAGGACAAAATGAGCTTTGGCTTGTTCCTTGAGCAATACAACTAGGCAAACACACACACACACACACACACACACACTATTTCCAACTTAAAATCACTTGATCTTTAATTTTTGTCAGTCCTTGCAGGACACCCTGTGTGTGTGTGTGTGTGTGTGTGTGTGTGTGTGTGTGTGTGTGTGTGCGTGTGTGTGTGTGTGTGTGTGTGTGCGTGTGTGTGTGTGTGTGTGCATTTATAACTAACACATGCACACACACACACACATTAGCAAAATTACAGGAGAAACCTATAACTTGTTGAGAAGAATAAGGCAGGCCTTTGCATATATGGATGAAGAGATGGTCAGGAAGATGATCGTGTCGCTGATAAGACTAGACTAGAATATGCAGCAGTAGTGTGGTCGCCATACAAGAAAAAGGATATAAGGAAGTTGGAGAGTTCAGAGAGCAACTACGAAGGTGGTACCAAGTATCAGGGACTTGTCATATGAAGAGAGACTGGAAAGGCTACATCTACCAACGTTGGAAAAGAGGAGAGAAAGGGGAGACTTGATTGCGATATATAAAGCATATGAGGGAGTAGAGGAGGGGGACTGGGGCGACTTAATGGTCTGGGATACACGGGACACTAGAGGAGTGCTTGTAGAAGAGATGTCAAAAAGTATAGTTTCCCATATAGAAGTATTGATGTATGGAACAGTCTGGATGAGGAGATAGTAAATGCAGCAAGTATACATCAATTCAAGGCTAAGTTGGATATTAAAAGATGTGGAGATGGGACAGCACGAGCATAGCTCTTTTCCCATAAAACACAACTAGGCAACTAGGTAAACACACACACACACACACACACACACACACACACACACACACACACACACACACACACACACACACACACACACACACACACACAGGATGTCCTGTGAGGAAAGTCATGTAATGACAAAAATTAAAGATCAAGTGATTTTAAGTTGGAAATATTCCACGGTCAAATGCTTTTAATGCCATGGTTTAAAAGTTACAGAGTATTTAAATATGAAAGCACATTAATGGCTAAGTGGCAACACAGTTTTGTCCCACAACATTCAGTTGGTCACTGTTGCCACATGGAGTTTTATGTTTTGTTACAATTTAATGTTTAATTATGGAAATATTAATTTGTAATCTCATCCACATCCTAGAGAAATTAAATACTCATGAATGAATGAAAAGTAACACCTTCAAGATGGCAACACCCTCATTACCATTACTTCCAATATATGAATTGCTTCTTAATGCAAGCTGTTAGTAAAACTTCAGCTTACAGCCCACATGAGAATTGTAATAAAAGTAATGGCAAAAAATATTTCTAGAGTACCTACAACACTCAAGATTTTTTATACATACAAGTGAAAGTAACAAATACATAGGACTTCATAAAACATTAAAAGGTCAATGAATAAAAAGCAATGGAACAGCCACACTTGGCTGCTTTGTGAGGTCCGCAAGGCAGGATTCTGGTTAGTGTTGTTTTGTATAGCTTTATTTCTTTTTTGTTTGAGCAACATTTGGTGTGCACATAACCCAGTGTGATGGCGAACTTACAAAATGTTAGTGAATTGCTTAAGAGAGTCTGTATGGAGTTCTTATCTTCCTGTACTTATGAGCGTTATAACTTGGGACTGTTAGTGAATTCTAGCCCAAATGTTGTCATCAGATCTGATGTCTACTCTGTCATTTTCAAGGTACAGTAAAACCTCCCTAAACTGAACCTGAAAAGCAAAAAGTACAGTAGTAATACAGTGTATACTGTTATGTTAGCTTTTATATGACCAGTGTGTTGTGTACAGTTAAGTGAGCTCTTAAGTGGACACTTCGTGTGTAGTTGCATAATGTTAAGTGAACTCTTAAGTGCGTTCAGTACCGCACTCAGGTCGCCTGAGTGACCCAACTGAGCGGTTTTGGGCTCTTCCTGGGATACCATAAACAAATCATCAACATTGCCATGGAAATGGCCACATTCTATCTGACTCAGTAGCAGTAAACATATGGCTGATGCTTATCCTCTTGGTGATTTGTATTAGGGAAAATTTGCTGTCCTTGGCGATGAGGTTCTTGGTGAATATTACTTCTTACCCATCCCATTTCCTTTATTTTTATTCTTTTATATATTTAAGACTCAGTACTTTACTTACTAGTGCATGTCACTACATGTATGTGGACAGTATTGCAATGAGTGAGTATAACAATATAAGTATGGTTGAGCAGCTATTTTTGTTGTGATGTCATCAGAGCACAGAGCACACCACCTCCTCAGTTTGGGTAACCCGAGTCACCTAAGTGGGCCACCTTCAAATTTGCTTTTTTTGTTGCATACTGACTGGAAGCACTTGTTCATTAATTCTGCTTGTAACCGTGTATCTTCGTATGCAATGTCATCTTTTGTTAATTTATCTATTGTTTGCTTGTTTTTCATCTTACCATTCACATATCTGAAGGATAACTTTGGCTTATCTTTGCATTTGTTAACCATATCTTTCTCATAATTCCTTTCTTCATCTCTCAGGATTCTGATATATTCGTTACTTGCCTTCTTGAATTCTTCCCATTTCTCACTTCCTCCTTTTTTTCTCCATCTATTCCATGCTGCTTCTTTTTCTTTTCTTGCCATTATACATCTTGTATTAAACCAGTCTTTTTTCTTTTTCACTTCATTTGTTTTGATCTTCAGTACATATCTACTGACCCCTTCATTATAAATTTCCATGAATATATCCCACTTTTCCTATGTATTGTTTGTCGTGAACAGTTGTTTCCATTTAGCCTCTGCAAAATATTGCCTTAACCTGATAAAATCTGCTTTCCTGTAATTATATCTCCCATTCTTGTAAATTTCATTCCTATTTTCTACTGGACTGAATTCAATTAACAGATGGTCACTTTTACCTAGTGGGCACTGATAATTTATTCCTTCAGTGATGTCCATTTCCTTTGTAAACAACAAGTCTAGCCTTGATGCCTTTTCATTACCCCCACATCTTGTATTTTCTCCAATCCATTGGGCCATAGTATTTGTCATTATTAAATTTTGAAGCATATATCCCCATGACTCTTCTCCTCCATCTGTGGTCCACTCTCACCAGCATACCTCCTTGCAATTAAAGTCACCCATAAGTGACTTATATTATTACTCTCTGCCAGTATTCTCTCCAAACAATTACTAGTATCTCTTAACAATAATTTATAATTCTCGTGTCCATGCATTTGTCTTTGGGGGTACATAAGCCACTGCAAAATTTCGTCTTCATTCTCCCTTCCTTTTTGTTTTAATTCTAATTTCTTCTGCCATTCCTCCAATTTCGACATCTTCCACTGTTATGCTCTTCTTTGTAAGTAACATGACTCCTCCCCCTTTCTTATTATTTCTATGTTTTATCCACACATTATAATTACTATTACCAATTCTTATATTTTCTGTTGTCTCATTTAGTTTAACTTCAGTAATACCCATGATGTTGGGCTGCTTTATCTTAATATAATTATTCAATTCTTGAAATGTTGATATTAAACCATTTATAATATTTGTATATGCCACTGTCCACTTTATATTTTTCCATACGTTATTTACATTTTCTATTCTTTTTTGTCAGATACCATTTCCTGAGCCTCTCGTCTTTTACCTTCCAATAGAACTTTTTTTTTCTCTTCCTCCATTCTGTTCTCGTTTTTTGCCTTTCCTTCTTTTATTAGATCATTTACATTGAGTCTCTCCTCCTCATTCATGTCCCTCTTTATCCAAACTTTCCTGTATTGCTCTGTCTTGTCCAGTTTCCACACATACAATATCACTTCCATGGCTGTTGTTTGTGCCCTAAGTTTTACTTTCAGTTGTCGTTCTCCTCCTTCTGTACACTTCCCCAGTTGATGTTTTCCCTCTTCTATCTTACTGGCTCTGTTTCCACTTTTAATCCATGTATAACAATACATTTCTTTTTGTCCACTGTGTCCCTTACCATCGATCCTTTCTACTTGATCACTTTCACAATTTCCTTACTTAAATCTGTCTTTTCCTTCTTTTGCACTTCTATGATTTCTGTAAAGTTAACTTTTTCTTCCTCTTTTTCCTTCCTCCAGATTTGATGTTCACTTTTCATCCCTATCACTTCATTTTCCTGTTTTTTAACAATATAATTGTTTTCCTTCAATTTTGTCTGTAGATTGGCGCATAGTGTTTTCAATTCTTTGTTTTCCTCTTCCTGGTCATGTTTTTCTTTTTTTTAAATAATTTTTCACTCTTTCAATGAGGTCACTGATCATCCCATCCATTAAAACCACTTTCCTTCCTTGCATTTTTCCATGTAGTTCATTATCTTCCTCAAATTCTGGGAATGGTGACCCCATTGGCAACATTCCGCTCCCACCTATGGCGTCTGCCTTTCTGGAGCTTTTACTCATTTTATTACATCTATTATTACTTAAATTTTCCCTTATTTTTTATTTCTGGAGCCAGGACAACTCCACTTGAGCACAGCTCAAGTAGAATGATAGAGAATGAAAATGGAATAATATGAGTAAGAAAGGATGAAGATAAAATGACATGGAATGAATGAGAGGGAGAGAAAGCATCACTTCCTTGTCCTTTATCTCTGACGGATAAGGGAGAGGGGAGGTGACAGGGAGGGAGGTTTGAGACCAGACAAAAGAGGAAGGAAAGGAAAGGAACAACAGGAGGAAGGGACATACAGGGGGGAGAGAGAGAGAGAGAGAGAGAGAGAGAGAGAGAGAGAGAGAGAGAGAGAGAGAGAGAGAGAGAGAGAGAGAGAGAGAGAGAGAGAGAGAGAGAGAGAGAGAGAGAGAGAGAGAGAGAGAGAGAGAGGAAGGGCAGGGAAGGGGGAGGAGAAACGCTAAGGTGATTGACTGAGTGGCATTGCTTGAATGGGTGTGTTTGAATTGGAGGACAAAATTTGTTCGCTAACCCTGTTCGAATCAGTTGTTGTTCAAATTGAAGGACGTCTGAAGCACAAGGTATGACTGTATCCATCTTGCTTTTTATTTTATCTATATATCTGGCTGAAAGAGTGCTGGTAAGACATCTACAAGGTATCTATACAGAGCCATGTCAAATTATGAGTAAAAATATGGAGGGGGATTCCAAATCTTCTTGCCCCTGACCTTTTCAATTGCCATTCACAAATCTACAGGAAATATGGATGCGGTATTTTACAGGTTTAAGGGCTAAGCATAATGATACCTGTGCAGGAAAAAAGCATTATGAACATCATTTTAGATACTCTGTACAAGCATGACCTCTCTTAGAGGCAACCTTCTTCACACAATGGTGTCTCAGAGAAGTGCTACAGCAAAAAACTCATATAACGGGTCTATCTCTCTAATATACAGATTATTACACCCAACTAGTACCTAATGGTAATTAGATAACAGAAACAAAGGAATAAGGAGACTGCCTATCCATCTTGTCTGGTTTGATGACTGAACCTGGGACCTCTTGGTTGTAGGGTGTATGCACTCACCATTATGCTACATGATATGCATTCTTCAAATCCAAGTGCAGAGTGAGTGGCTAGGCCATGTCCCCTATCACATACTACATAATAAATTATATTTTTGAAAAAAGAAAAGAAGAAAAGAAAAGAAAAGAAAAAAAAAAAGATTTACTGGAATTTATGTTCACAAGAAAACCTTTTTTCCAATTAATATCATTTGTCATTTATACAAAATGACTTACATATTACACAAATTCAACTTATATTATAAATTGATCTCTGAATCTGAATCAAACTATTAATAATTTCTTTTGTGAATAAAAATTAAACTCAAAATCACTATTTCATGAAGAAAATCAGAATGAACTGTATTCATAATCCAGTGAATCTTACTCGTCTTCTCACAACAGATGTCTCTGCAAAGTGTGTGGCTGGTCAAGGCAGGGCAAAGTCACCCTTTTCCAACCCTATCTAGTACGCATGAATCAACAATGCGTCAAAACTCAAAGGCACACTGCCACACCTTTAAATAAAAATTTTGCAGGCCCATAAATAATTGTACTGACACCTCTACACTTGACTGTACAAACAATACATGCAGCAATAGCTCACCTAACTAGAATATCTGTAGTCTCTTGTATTGTATTGTGAAAATTGGATAACTCACAATTTCACACATTTTCTGACACTCTTCCAACATCTTCATTGTTTTTCCTTGGCCCTGTAAAGTATGTATGCTTTGAATTTCTCCATTTCATATTATCCTTTTCTTTTAAGATTTAAGATCATTGCTGTATCATCCTCAGAGTTCAGCTGAATAGAAAAATAAAGCAAACATGCATATGCACATGTACTTGCGCACGCGCACACACTCTCACACACCCACACGCACACACACACACACAAATAATGATAAACAAAAAATGAAATAATAAAAGAATATGTATAAATAAAAAAATCTTGTCAGACAAGTCACTGTTGCATTTGATGTTGCCAGATGACTGCCTTATTGTACATACAAAAGTATCTTTTTCTTGTGCCATGATTATTTAGGTCATCCTCCTACCTTATCACTTAAGTGTAATTTTGCTAAATTTCAGCTTTCTAAATATGAGAAAGCATTGTAAGACAGTACTGTACTTGAAAACACCAAATAGTAAAAAGTACACATCATTAAAACAATCTACAAAAAACACTCACCACAAATAAATTCTTAGGTGTAAAAGGAAGACATGTAAAGACAATTATTAATTCTAAACAAATTATCCATACAAGATATTTCAATTATCTATAATATAAAAACTTAATCTAATCAGATCATACAATGATCACAGTTTCATCTATTTCTGCTTGTAATAGCAAAAACTACCATTATCTTCATAAATGGAACACATTACAAAAAAGTTTTTGTGAACTCAGGAAAGTAAGTAACAATTACTTACCGAGGATGTGGCCCTGCTTTCCTGGATGATGGAGGAGGAGGCGCCCGTCGAACTGGACGGATGTCTAGGGTATATAAAGGTGGTTTTATAGATTGCCTCTTCACAAAGATGATACAAAACCTTTATATTTAACATCCATAAAGATAAAATATGTGTCCTGACATCATGCAATACATTTTGATAAACCCAGATATATAAGGGATTCACTGCAAGACTTTCACCTAGGTGCTGCCATGTTACTGCAACAAAGAGCAGAACAACATAGACTCCATGAACCCAGACTGAATTCAGAACTGGGCTTTAGAGCATTTGAAGAAAGTACACCATGTCTGTATAATGAGTTGCCTGTTACAAATGTATAAAAAGGATAAATTTCAGTAATAATGTCATTACTATTGTTGGCGGCCCTACAGAGTACTGCAATGCATGGCCTGAAACTCCATTAATGGTAATGGTAATGGTAAGATGACTTGGAAGTTATCCAGGGTGAAGTGATCCTTCCTATTATTTTAGATTTGGTTTTGAAAATCCTTTCACTGTTACATGGTCAAGACTAATTAATGCCACTAAGCATGACTTGCACAGCACTTTTTTTTTTTTTTTGGTGAAATGGGCTATTTTTAAAGGTATAGATGAACTGAATTTGCTTTATCACCTTAAAGTCTGCTTTCCTACCAAATTCCAAAAATTATTGTGTATTTGGGAAGACAGAACATTTTGAGTATTATGGCACTAATTTTACTCTGAAACTGACAAATTCCTAAAACTGGAAAA
Organism: Scylla paramamosain; assembly: GCF_035594125.1. Classification (NCBI taxonomy): domain Eukaryota; kingdom Metazoa; phylum Arthropoda; class Malacostraca; order Decapoda; family Portunidae; genus Scylla; species Scylla paramamosain. The sequence goes on from NC_087158.1 coordinate 19,181,903, forward strand.
AAAAAAAAAAAAAAAAAAAAAAAAAAATACAAAATTAAAAAGGGTTTCTAACATGAATTTTTACCCTCCATCTGAACACATTTAAACTACTGATGAGACTGGTGTCTAGAAAACCTATATTCACCACCTTTTCAAGCAACCAAAGCTTTGCTTGTGGTATCCTTTTGACTATGTGCTGTTGGGCAGATCAATGACCAACAACCTACAATACAAGATGGAATCCATTGCCGACTCATGCACCCATTCACTATGGAGGCACAAAACACCCATCTTTATTCCACCCTGGTGGAAAACACAAGATTTTTGCACTTTACTGTTAGAAATGGATCTTTGTAAATCTTTGCCTCCATTAACTATGCATGCTGAAACAGGTAAGCTTCAGCCCTTTCTAAGAACATAAGAACATAAGAAATAAGGAAAGATGCAAGAAGCCATCAGGCTTACATGTGGCAGTCCCTGTATGAAATAAACCTACCTATTTTCACCTATCATCCCCATCCATAAATCCATCTAATCTTCTCTTAAAGCTCTCTAAAGTCTTAGCACTAACAACTTGATTACCGAGTCCTTTCCATTCATCTACCACTCTATCTGAGAACCAATTTCTTCCTGTCTCTTTTTTAAACCTAAAATTTTCAAGCTTGAACCCATTATTTCTTGTTCTGTCCTGGTTACTGATCCTAAGAATTTTGCTTAGGTCTCCCTTGTTATAACCATTATACCACTTAAAGACTTCTATCAGGTCCCCTCAACCTACATCTCTCTAAACAATGTAAATTTAACAGCTTCAATCTCGTCTCATAAGGAATACTCCTCATCTCCTGTATCCTTTTAGTCATTCTCCTTTCTACTGATTCTAATAGACCTATATCCTTACTGTAATATGGGGACCAGAACTGCACAGTGTAGTCTAGATGTGGTCTGGCCAGTGCCAAATATAACTTTAATATTACTCTGGGCCTTCTACTTTTAAAAATTAATCCTCAAACCATATTTTCCCTGTTTCTGGCCTCTATGCATTGCTTTCTTAGGCGGAGTTCAGACGTAACTCAAACTCCTAAATCTTTTCTGTACCCTGAACCTACCAGAATTTTGTTGTTTATTGTGTACCAACTGTATGGGTTTCCTCTACCTATGCTAAGTACTTTACATTTGTTGATATTAAACTGCATTTGCCATCTGTCTGTCCATCTGTTCATCCTACATAAATCTACCTGCAAGGCGATGGCATCCGATTCTTATGCCATACCATAAACTTGTAATGGTAAACCACAGCCCTTTATAGATTTGTACATACTTGTGTAAAATGCCAATGTCTCAGCAGTCAATCCCAGCAGGACAACTAGTATAGTTTAAACCATCAGTTAAAGAATATATCACTTAATGACAAACTATTAGAAAACTATTAGAAAATGACAAACTATTAGAAGACTAGGAAACATTAATAATACAGGAATCATATACAGAATCAGCATCAACAAGGACTACATAGCCAGACCCAAAGCAAAGGCTCATCCCTCACCTATTACTGGGCTGGGATGGAATTGCTTTCTAGGTTGCATGACGTAATCTTCAGTCACTACAACTACTGTCTATCAGCGCCAAGGTAGCTTATGGTCATGATCCGCGTGAATGTATACCAAGTGTTGCACTGTGCTGAGAGCAGTGACAGTAATGACCGTTATCACACATCTATGCCAACCACACATCATCTCAACCATGACAGTTACTGCAACTTTCTACAACTCTTTACATCATACTGAATGCTATCACTGGAACGATTATTTCCTTAATCAATCATTAGTGCCATGATGATGCCTACTACCAGCTGAGTGACCTTCTTCACTTAATACAGCATGCGGCACACGCGATAACACTGTGATAATCAAATTATCACAAGAAATAGTCACAATATTACCAGATACCATGCACGTATAATAGTCGTGACAAGATTAAAACACTGGTCTCCGCGAATCACCACTCGCTATTTTTCACACCTCCAGACTGACCTGAACACATTCTCAGACAGCTTACCTACTACAAGTCAAGCTTAGACTGTGTGCACTGGTTTGAAATTTAATGTTTAAGCATTAGGTACAGAGTCATGCAGATACTTCACCTCCTGTCAGCAGGTCCTCCATGGCCACAACACAACCCACTTCCTCTACTGACGTCACGCTGATTCTCCTTCCTGGAATAGGCGGGCAGGTACTGGGCCAATCACAACGCAGCACGACTCACGACAGACTTCTCATTGGCGGGCCACACAACCTCCAGATGTGGGATATTTAAAATTCTATAGTAGCTAGTGCTACGTCTTATCTTTGTCCTTATCGGAATATCTCTTTTACATGGTCATCCACTATGAGAATGTAGAGCAGATACCTAAACTAGATCAAGGATACGAGGGACAGGAGTGTAGCGTTTTATTACGTAAATTTTGCTTACAGGCAATCAGCTTATGTTGATAGCGTGCTTACCACTGATGCATGTGGTTGTACGGGAATTCCTATGTGAAAGCATTCGCACACAACCGCGCGAGAAAGAGGCGCGAACAGGGAGTAACTATCTTTTATTGAGAGAGAGAGAGAGAGAGAGAGAGAGAGAGAGAGTAGCTACATACTCCCTACTAACATACATTTTTACACGCAATTGTTAACAAATTGTAAATATCTTTGCCACAGGTTGATTGAAGTGTTAGAATTGGTAGTATTATAAAGATTAAAGGAATGATGGTGTCCTATTTACGTACATACTAGTCCGTTAGGTTTAACAAAGGCCTACACAAAAGGTTTGTGTAGTCCTGATCAATTAAAGCCCCGAACGACGTCATAGCTACCCACAAGTGTGTCATCACTCAGACAATGGTTTAGAGTTTAGACTACTGTCTGTTCACCCTTGACTCAGGGCTCTCCCATACTGATGACGTCACACCTGTGCATTCAGGCCGTCACTATCTAAATATCTTGTGCTCAAATTTTTGCCATTGCAGGAATTTTATATATATATATATATATATATATATATATATATATATATATATATATATATATATATATATATATATATATATATACGTGTGTGTGTGTGTGTGTGTGTGTGTGTGTGTGTGTGTGTGTGTGTGTGTGTGTGTGTGTGTGTGTGTAGTGTTAGATTTACTTATTTGGAAATGCCTTAACTGTTTTTTAGAAGGTCGCTGGTAATGCATAGGCTGTGAGAGCGTACAGTACCTCATGGTATGCTTGAGGAAGAAAAAAAAATAAAACAATAAATTTATAATTGAATGAATGATGATGATGATGATAATAATAATAATAATAATAACAATGATAATAATAATCACCATAAAATAATAATAATGAATAAGTAAAAAAATACAAATACATATAAGAATAAACAAATTAACAAACAAATAAATAAATAAATAAAACCCAGTTAAATAACAAGAAGCAATAAGACTTTATCAATGCAAAGAACTGTGGTTGTTTTAAAATTCTTGAGATCTGAGAAGAATGTGAACCTCAGCCTATCAAGTGACTGGCGAGGACCCTATGCAATGTGTGTGTGTGTGTGTGTGTGTGTGTTGCACTACCTAGCCATTATTAACTGTTTACAAATACGCCTGTACCTACTGACAGACTGACGCATCATCAGGTTATGGCTTGTGCTGACTGCTGAACCCGAGAGTTTATCTGAGTAACCTTGGTCCGGGAAGTCCTCTAAGTGAAAGAAGCAGGTGAAAGGTGAGGAGGAAATATTACAAAAATGTTTCGGTCTTTCCTAGCTTTCCACCTCATCTTAGAACGAATAATTCTCTCTCTCTCTCTCTCTCTCTCTCTCTCTCTCTCTCTCTCTCTCTCTCAACAATAAAATAGTGAAAAGATAAATGTAATTATTCAGCTTCGTTTACTCCTGTGGAAAGAGCGCGGCACGGGTCAACAAGAAACACAATTTGTGACATTCACAAGAAACATTAAGTAAATGAATAACCAGAATAAACTGCAACAAACATCGGTATGTGCATGTAGGATCTCTGAACTGTCTTCTGTCTTGTGTGCCGCCATCAGGAGAGATAAAAGTTGTCCGAGAAGAAAGAAACGCTGTGCGGAGTTTTCGGAGTTCTGCAAATCTTTATCGCGCTTTCATCGTCACGTATATATATATATATATATATATATATATATATATATATATATATATATATATATATATATATATATATATATATATATTTTTTTTTTTTTTTATGTAAGAGGGTCACTGGCCAAGGAAAACAAATAAAAAAAATCCCACTTAGGCGCAAGTCCCAAAAGAGACGTCGAGAGAATCATCGAAAATTGAAGTATAAGTGTCTTGAAACCTTCTTCTTGAAAGAGTTCAAGTTAAAGGAAGGAGGAAATACAGAAGCAGGTAGGGAGTTCCAGAATTTACTAGAGAAATGGATGAATGATTGAGAATACCGGTTAACTCTTGCATTAGAGAGGCGGATAAAATAGAGATGAGAAAGAGAAAAAAAAGTCTAGTGCAGCGAGGCCGTGGGAGGAGGGGAGGAATGCAGTTAGCAAGATCAGAAGAGCAGTTAGCGTGAAAATATTGGTAGAAGATGGTAAGGGATGCACCATTGCGGCGATGAGAAAGAGGCTGAAGACAGTCAGAGGAGAGGAATTGATAAGACGAAAAGCTTTTGATTCCACTCTGTCTAAAATAGCGGTATGAGTGGAACCCCCCTTAAATGTGAAGCATACTCCATACATGGGCGGATAAGGCCTCTGTACAGAGCAGCTGGGGATAGGGTGAGAAAAACTGATGGAGGCGACTCAGAACGCCTAATTTCATAGAATCTATTTTAGCTAGAGATGAGATGTGAAGTTTCCAATTTAGATTATAAGTAAAGGACAGACCGATGATGTTCACTGTAGAAGAGGGGAACAGTTGAGTGTCGTTGAAGAAGAGGGGACAGTTGTCTGGAAGATTGTGTCGAGTTAACAGATGGAGGAATTGAATTTTTGAAGGACTGAACAACACTAAGTTTGCTCTGCCCCAATCAGAAATTTTGGAGAGATCAGGAGTCAGGTGTTCTGTGGTTTCCTTGCGTGAATTGTTTACTTCCTGAAAAGTTGGACATCTATGAAAAGACGTGGAAAAGTGCAGGATGGTATCATCAGCGTAGGAGTGCATAGGAGAAGAAGTCTGGTTTAGAAGATCATTGATGAATAATATGAAGAGAGTGGGTGACAGGACGGAACCCTGAGGAACACCACTGTTAATATATTTAGAAGAACAGTGACCGTCTACCACAGTAGCAATAGAACGATCAGAAAGGAAACTTGAGATGAAGTTACAGAGAGAAGGATAGAATCCGTAGGAGGGTAGTTTGGAAATTAAAGCTTTGTGCCAGACTCTATCAAAAGCTTTTGATATGTCTAAGGAAACAGCAAAAGTTTCATCAAAATCTAAAAGAGGATGACAAGAAGAAAGCCAGATGATCACTAGTAGAGCGGCACCGACGGAACCCATACTGGCGATCAGATAGAAGGCTGTGAAGTGATATATATTTAAAGAATCTTCCTATTGAGAATAGATTAAAAACTAGAAAACTTAGACAGACAGGAAATTAAAACAATAGGACTGTAGTTTGAGGTACACACACGAGTTCCTTTTCCGAAAACTCCAAGCGTTAATCTTGAGAAAACCCATATATATCACCTTACAATTATGTAATACAAGTCGGCACACAAATAGTAACAACATTGCTTTAAGTTCTTTTGCGAAGTGACGGCAACACAACCTCTCCTCTTCACCATTCTCAGTGAAAGGTAAAGAGTGAGAAAACTATTATGCATTAGAGAAGGGTTTGCCCCATTTTACCGTGAATGTACTTGAAATCTGTAACTAAAGAATTACTAAAGACATGAGTTATGTAAATAAAGTTGTTGTGATTCTACGAAGAACTACGTTCCCTATTAGGAAACAGTGAAAAAAATATCTGCCATAATTAAGGGTAGATGGACGGGACAGGTTTGAAGTCAGACCTGACGATCAGTCTTAACTGATTGGATCCTAAGATCCCTCACGGCTATTCCTGCTTTGGTTTGTATTTTTTTTTGCTTCTAGATTAATATCTGCTGTTTCGTTAATGTAAATGGTGACGTAAGTACCCGGCAGTTCAAGGCGTGTCCCTGGAAAACGTGAGTATGGTCTTTTGTTTCTTTGCGAAGTTTTCAAGATTATGGTGTCCTCAGCTCCATTAACGTTTTCTCTCTCCCTGGACTAAACATTCTTTTCCTGGCTGACTCAACTATACTACATCATGTAAGCTTAAATTAGGCTGATCTTGCCTCTTTATCAAATCTTCACAAGGTCATTTCATAGCCATGCTGCCAACGTCATAACTGAACAAAGAACTACAATTTCCGTTACGAAGCAGTGAGAAATTAATCTGTTTCAAAAGAGGAAAATGAAAGTAACCGGGATTCGCGCTCAGATCTGACAGACCGGAAGGTCAAAAGGTTGGCTTTTTGCTTTTCTTTCTTTTTTATTTATTCATTTTTTTTTGTTCATATATTTATTTATTTGGGTCTCGTGATGGGATGCAGGTGCGCAGATTATTCTAAGCTCCGGATATTTGCGCCTGCGAGAAAATAACTCTTGTGTAGTATACTCTTATGAAGGGTAGGCTCACGATAGTCTGCCAGCTAGAGTTACCCGGGATCTACACATGTTTAACCACAGAGAAATCAACTCATCAAGCTCTGCAGTCTTGACGTACTTCTCCACGGTGTTTCGTGTCTCCTAATGAGGACGCAGAAGCAAGACAACGTGTACATAACCTCTGTACAACAAAAGTATCGAAGAAAATAAGGAAAGTCCAACTGTTTCAGAGCTGATTAAATAAGAATTGAGATTTCCAATTAAGATCCCAGGAAAATGCAACTCAGTAATGTATTGTGCTAAACAGAAATGATCAATTGTGAGTTATTAAAGGAGATAAAAATCTAGAAAATTGTATCACAGAGCAAAAGCTAAGCAGTCTAAAGCACTTCTTTGTGAGCGTCTAATTTTCTGATTAGAATGATCAGTCCAGAAGTTGATAAAACAGTGATGAGCGGGATCGTTGATAGAGTGGATGACGAACAAATCATGGAGAACCATCACTTATGATGAGTCTTAGAGAGAGAGAGAGGAAGAAAAAAAAAAAGAAAAAAAAAAGAAAAAGGCATACGAACAGGAAAACTTGGGATAAGGCATACGAACAGGAAAACTTGGGATAAAACTAAATGAAGGATAAAAGACTCAACGAAGTAGTTTGAACATTAGAAATTTCTGCGAATCGAATGCTTTTGATTTGCCCAAGACAATAGAAAAAGATTCATAGAAATTCTCAAGAAAGAATTTATAAAATTATGTTAAGGAAACAAAATTGCTCGCGGACCGCCCGCTGCAGAGTTCAAAGCCAAATTGACCAGATCAAAGGTCTTGAGTTTCCAGAATCTTCATATTGAGGATTAACTTACTTCAGCCAGCCTTAAGATTTAATTACTGGAAAAAGGCCATTGACTACATGTATCAATCATGCTTGTGAACTGTGGCTGAGGATGGAGGTCATGTTGACAGACACGATTTAATTAAAAAGATTGTAATCTCTTTAATCATATTTATTAGATTTTAGGCAAAGGCTCCGCCCATGTTTCCCTTTTGTAAGGAGAGTTACTGTGGTTTAGAATACGTTTTAAGAAGCAGCGTAGCTTTACTTGAACTCTGAGCTATTTGCTAAATTAATTAAGTAGTATCATAATCAGGAATGGTCTCATAAGTTTGGTTACGCAGGCATAACGATTTCGACTCCGTAAATTGTTGGCTTATACAATACTGAATATTCTTATGAAAATGCTTTTTTTTCATGTGATTTTTCCTTTTGCATTTGTTATACAAGGGTTTATTTATTTATTTATTTTTTTTTTATTTATTATTATTTTTTTTTAGTGAATCAAGAAAGCAATTCTTAAAGTCACCAGTAATGTACTGAATATGAAACCTATTCATGTTGGGTAGGTCGGAGCATGTCGTTTTCGATAGTGAAAAGAATAATAATGTACATAAAAAAAAGTAAACAGCATAATTAAAGACAAAAAAAAAAAAAAAAATTGCAAACTATAATATTGCGCTCCCATATTTTACAGATGTTTCCTTCCCTTCAAACATGCATAAAATTTTGGTTCTAGCCAAGAAATGTCTTCAAATTTCCTGCAATGGACAGTTTTGCAAATTGAAACATATTTTTCGGTAAAGCTGACTATTCGTTGCGCCATGCTGGCCTCTCTCCTCTTACATTGCAATGGATATATGAGATAACATTTGTGATCCGTTGCAACCGTTATGTAAATTACTCTCTTACCTCTGTCTTTAGTTACGACAGCCTCTTCTCTACAACTCTTCTTTTGTTCCCTTTGCTGCATCCAGCGTTCTTCATCTGCCGCAGTCTTTTTCTTGCACTCCTGTGTGTGTGTGTGTGTGTGTGTGTTTGTGTGTGTGTGTGTGTGTGACAAAATCATCCAATTTCGGAGGATAATTCATAATTGTAACTATCTCCACTCTCTCTCTCTCTCTCTCTCTCTCTAACGGCGTGTACAGTACGACATGATCTGGTTTGATTCAAGCATGATTATAAAACATGATGTTTGATTTCCATGCCATCAATCAAGCATCAATTATTGGGGGAAGTATGAAGGCTCGTGTTGCTAACAAGCACTGCCCCCATCCCGGCACCACGTGCTCAGGGATGACCTATTTGGGGACGACAGGAAATTCTTTATTGCTTATCTTGCCTTGTGCACATTGAGTATAAACAAGGGATAGGAAAAATATTATGGAGGTGTAGAAGTTGTGTGCGAACGAAGCGAAAGAAAATGCTTAGGTATTTATTATATACTTTTGAAGGCAATTATGTGATGCCTTTTGAAAGCTGGCCAGCCAGGCTAAGCAGTGAGCGGATGGAAGCCTCACATCCAAAGGCAATATAAATAGCTCTTCCAGTTGACCTTCCCACACGTACCTGTAAGTGGCAATCATCTTTCATCTCTTTGCCTCCAAGGAATGAGATCAAGGCTCAAATATCTATGAATAAAAAGTCTGTTTTTTAAGAGTATATGTTTTTTTTTTTTTTAATAAATTTATTATTTTCCTATTTTGATATTGGTAATAGATTGATCGTAACACAGTTTTATGAATTCATTTACCGGCTAGAGTATGTTTACATCTTATATGCCAGTAGATCGACTCGTTCGTAGAAAAAATATCCTTGTATCAAACTTTGTTTTTATGAAATTACGTTACTGTTCGTTTTTATCAAGAATAAGAAGATCCATCCTTTGTTTAGAAGCAACATATGCATCACTCATTTCAATTTGCGACATAACTAAATCAGACTAAATGATACATGATTAGTTCTGAAACACAGATGGCGCCATGTACTATATACCAGACGCACGGAAAGCCGTCGTGACATATCCACAAGGGACATGCATAAATCGGTGCAGTGACTCAGAAGAACGGCTGTGTATATTTCAAAGACGATGATCTATTTTCCTCTGATATAAATGTTAATTAATTATGAGCAGCTTAGTGGCGTGATGGTATCGGTTCACAGTAATTCTTTCAGTTAGTTGATAATACAGTTATCTAAAAATAAATAAATAAATAAATAAATAAATAAATAGATAAATAAATAAGTAAGATACAAATCAGAAAATAAATAAGACAAAATAAAATAAAACAAATAAATAAATAATTACATAATGATAATATAATAATAATATTATTATTATTCAAAAATAAATAGATGTCATAAATAAGTAAATGATATATATATATATATATATATATATATATATATATATATATATATATATATATATATATATATATATATATATATATATATATATATATATATATATATATATAACATTAACGAAAAAAAAGTATGCAAACAATGTTCCAATACTTTTTCGCGGTCTAGACTGCAGAATGTGAGCCGAGCTGTGACTTGTGACCTGACGAGTGACTACGCCGCAAAGAGCAAGAAGCCCCGAGTCTACGTGGCCTGCGTGTGTGGCTCAGCGCTACTCCCCATCCCCTCAATACACACACACACACACACACACACACACACACACACACACACACACCTATTCACTGGGGATACTGTTTTATTTATTTATTTATTCATTTATTTTTTGTTTTATTTTCGCCCTTGAAGCGCAATCATATGGACTAATGATGACGATAGTGATGATGATGATGATGTTAATGATGATGTTGATGATGATAGTGGTAATGATAATCATGATGATGATGCTTTACTATGAATTCGGAATTCTGGGAACAGGAAACAATGGTCTCGAGTGTAAATTTTATCAGATTTCGGGACGAGATGCAATATTCTCTCTCTCTCTCTCTCTCTCTCTCTCTCTCTCTCTCTCTCTCTCTCTCTCTCTCTCTCTCTCTCTCTCTCTCTATATATATATATTGTTGCGCCCACCCCTCACTCCGGGCGGGCGTGTTATCCACACGGGCACGGGTCGAGAAACTAGAGCAGTGGGGCCTCAAATAAGTCACACTGAACGCTGGGACAAGGCACACACACAGGAGGCCAGGGCACAAGGGAAAACACAAGCACTATTTCCTAGGTTTATTGACAAATCCTCCGCAAGTACACTGCTTTACAAGTTCACAGGGGCACCACAAGTCTCCCAGGGCACGACAGGCACTCAACAGAGCACTCAACAGGCAGGGAAACACTTCCAAAGCAGGCTTCCTCTCAGGCCACGCATCTCCGCTCTCTCTCTCTCTCTCTCTCTCTCTCTCTCTGCTTTCCCGCCTCTTCCAGTGCTGCCACCCGCAGCCATACCTCTGGTGTAACAATATATATATATATATATATATATATATATATATATATATATATATATATATATATATATATATATATATATATATATATATATATATATATATATATATATATATATATATATATATATATATATATATATATATATATATATATATATATATATATATATATATATATATATATATATATATATATATATATATATATATATATATATATATATATATATATATATATATATATATATATATATATATATATATATATATATATATATATATATATATATATATATATATATATATATATATATATATATATATAATGGTGTACAGAATCTGATGCATGATGACTGACGTGACTGGACAATATGACTCATGGCTGGGTAATATTATGAGTATTTTCGTGACATCATGCCTATGAACCGTTAGGAGAGGTGCACTGAATAAAGTCGTATAGGTGACACGTTTCGCGGCGAGGTGACAAATTCAAACGTGACACAAATTCTTTTCTCGTATTATTTTGCCTTGTGTTTCATTATAACTTAAGCAATATAATCGGTGAGCGGCGAGGGTTGTGCGCGTATGGAAGCGAGGTGTCAATACGAAGAGTAGACGAAAATAAATTGACAACGAAAAATGTATTAGAAACACCAATGAAATAAAAATCAGGGAACCCAAAGAGACAATGGGAATTAATAAATTCTCTAATGGGAAAAGTTAGTCAAATCAACAAATGTACATGAAATTAAGGCCATCTTGTCTGGATATTTTGAGTAAATTTAATGATCATTTTCTAACTAATAATTCTGAGTTAAATGACACCGATCTCAGCAACAACATATACCTAAAAATGATTCTCCACAGTTTTCTATGTACTTGGCTCCTCTCAGAAAAATTCTTAGTTCCCTTGGAACATTTGTCCCTGGGTACGATGACATCTTTAAAACATTCAAAAGAGCATCCACCTTAATGTCAAATCCTTTAACTCATGTGATTAGTCTTTCACTGAAATTCTGGCAATTTTCCGGATCGATTCAAACAAGCAAAAATAATTTCCTTATTCAAGTGAAGTGATATAAATCATATAAACAATAACAAATTTACATCTACACTGTCTGCATTTCCTAAGATTTTGTATCTCTTCACTATTAATTAGTTATCTTAAAATAAATAATCTTTTATTAGAACACCAGCATGATTTCAGAACGGATCACTTCACAGATTTAGCAGCTTTGCATTTTGCTTAAAAGTAAATAAAAGAATAACGATATGATTTAGCAAAAAACGTAGATTCCAGAATTTTTCTTTACATATTAAAGCACATAGGGATCAGAGTTGCCCCTTTAAAATTTAAGCAACAGGGAGCAGAGTGTATTCTGCAACCAAAATTACTTGTCATTCGGAAACATACACATATTATATTTTTTTTTTCATCTCACTCACAAGTACTTCATAAGCACTGGATGAATTTTATTGGAAAGCTTAAAAAAATCCTGCAACAGTTATTACTGTCGACTTCGAAGTCTGAGTTACATTTTTACTGTTGTAACGGTGGTACTGAAGTGCTACAGAGAGATATTCAGGAACAGCCGATCAGGAGGGAATGGTCCCCTCCCCCTCATCCATCATGCTGACGCTTCTCACACAAAGTTGCACATCCATGACAAATCCCTAACTACTTTCTTTCTTGGTGGCCTGAGTTTAGAGAAAGCCTGTACCCGTTCGTATCAGATTCATGGCGCTGCGTCAGTAGGCTGCTGGAGACTGAAAGTGGGGGAGACTAAGGCGAGATGGGGCTGAGGAGGACGGAGTGAAGATAAGCAAAAGACTTATGAGACGCTTCCTGTACTAAACTATTGGGCTTTGTGTGACTCACGAGAGAAAACGAGTTGTTGAGGATAAACTTATGTATTGTTGGAGAGGGAGAGAGGAGAGGATAAAGACTGGATGGAAGAGAAGTGGGAAAAGAGAAGTGGAATAAGGAAGTGGGAGATATATTATGTGCAGGGAAAATATTATAAAATGGAAATGAGCCGACACCAATTGGAAGGAAATGGGAGCAAACGAACTGAAAGAAATTTACAGCAAAGAAAAGAAGAGCATTATTTTAAATGAAAGATACTGAAGCACTCAGGAAACTAAGCTTAGGAAAAATACATATCGAAATATTGGAAGACGTCTACGTATAGGTGAAATATTGCCGCTGTAAAGCTACATAAGGCAAGCTCGGAAGGTTCCAGACTGTCACGATGAAAGCTTCGTCTCACCTTACATCCATCACGCTGTTCACGAAGCACACCCCACGGGAACTCGTGCGTGGTATGAGGAGTATAGAACACTGCGTGATTAACTTTATGATAATTATTTACTCTTACTGTATATATTTTCCTTTAATTTGGAGACAAGGAGGAATAAGTTTGCTGTCCTCCTAGTGGAATGACACACACACACACACACACACACACACACACACACACACACACACACACACACACACACACACATTTTTTTTCTCTCTCTCTCTCTCTCTCTTTATATATATATATATATATATATATATATATATATATATATATATATATATATATATATATATATATATATATATATATATATATATATATATATATATATATCGTTGTGAAGTGCATAAATCTTTATAGCTTTAGAATAAATAGAAAAAAAATCCTGTCACTGGGCTGTAACCACATTGGAACATTTAAAATAATCAATTTTTGTATGAATTTTATCTAAACGCAATAAAGTCCAGTGCACGTACGACAGCGGCAGTATTTAAATTTTAATAACAATGAAAAATATTGGCCTGCGTGTAACATTGTAACAAGTCAATTGGAACTATTACAACACATGCGGCCAGTATTTTCACAGGCAATTAATAAGGCTGCCAATCGGTTGTAATCAAACCAATGCAATTTTACGTAAGATTAATTTTCATGAAAAGAACGATTTTTTTTTTTTGCCCGAAGTGAAATTCAACACCAGATAAAAAATAATCTACTCTAAGGACTGTGGCTCATCGCCCTTCATAGTAACAAAGTCAACGGAACCCATGAAGAGAGCGTATCAGAAAATAAGTTTTGCAAAACTTATAAAAAGCAAACTTTGGGTCGCACAGAAAGGAACAGAGACAGTAGGCCACCGATGAACAGTGCGCACATACAGGAGCAGAACATCATGAGCCGCGGAACGAAAGCTGAAGAAATTTAGAAACTATTAAGAGCGATGGATGGGTGTATTAGGCTATTCCACAGTGCACCAGGTTAAACCATTAGGAAGTGTAGGCAAAGTATAACTTTAATATGTGGGCAATGGAATAAAAACAGACTCAGGAGCTGATATTAAATTTCAAAGTTTATAGACTTACTGCCTCTTATCCTCGGTAAGTGTTGCGGCGAAGTGGTGCTGCAGTATGGAGATTTGTAGTTATCAGGATCTGCAGAATAATAATCGTAGCAATAACTGTGGTGCATTACAGTAGGAGAGGCAGCACTGCGAGGGGCGGGAGAAGACACTGAGAATGAAGGGAACCGACAATAAACAACATTGACAAGGAAACGAGGTAGAAGGGGACTGTCCTGCTGTATTGTAATATTAATTGTAGAAATAAAAAAAAAAAAAAGCTGTCAGTAAGAGAGTGTGAGTCAAGATAGCGAAATACCATTTTATATTTACACACACACACACACACACACACACACACACACACACACACACACACACAAAGTAACAAAATAATGCTTCAGAAGGGCTGATCAGTATTAGTATACCGATGATTATTTCTGAAGGGAAATTACTTGTATAACCTTGTCATATGAAGAAATCTGTACTGTATATATATATATATATATATATATATATATATATATATATATATATATATATATATATATATATATATATATATATATATATATATATATATATATATATATATATATATATATATATATATATATATATATATATATATATAATTACGTATTCTGAGAAGCAGGGACATTTAGTAGGGGGGGACATGGAGACACAGGCAAGGCTTGGGGAGGGACGTCCCGGAGTAGCACGCCAAGTAGATCGTCTTCATGCCGTAATGGAGTTGCAGAAGTTTGCAGGATGACTGGGAGGAGTTGCACTCCTCTAGGAAGTTCCATGCAACTTGTGTATGCCTGCAGCACGCGATGGCGGGGTCTTCGCCCCCTTTTGCAGGAGGTCCATTAATTCTTCCCTGGTCATCACAAGGATCTGTGTTTTTTGTTTCTATTTTACCACATTATACTATTTGACCATTACAATATTACCTACGAGCTACGATACATCACGTTGGGTTCCGTGTTCCGCACCCACGGGGCTCAGAGGTGATTTTCCTTTATTCATCCAATCCTTTTTGTGAGATCCCACTTTCAATTTCGACCTGAAAGTGGCATGATGCATACACATGCACTTACATGCACTTACGTGTATTGGCAATGGGATATAATGTACGTGTGTTCATTCATGGATGAAAATGGATAATTGTTGGTATCTGAAATGGATACTTTTAATGTGTATTATATACATTATTATGATAAAATAGATCCATTAAACAGACATATGAAATATTAATTTAATTACACTTTTTTCTTATGTTCTTTGCATATTGATTATTGTTTCGCATTTTTTACATTTTCTTATCTAGAGGCTTAAGTTATCGTCTCTTATTTTTCGAGGCTTCCGCATGTGGATGGCTTACCTCACACATGGCGGGGTTGGTGGGATTTTTAAGGTGAGGTCTTCGCAGAAGCGTGTGCCACCCTCAGGACTCCGCGATGTAGTTGCTGCCGACGATTGGTATGGATGGGAATCATGTGGGTGTTCTTCAGCCACCCGGCGATAGCTTGAAAAATGGTCAGCTTCTGGCAGTACTCAAACGTGGTTCACCGAGATCATTACGTCCAAGCGCTGGCCACGTATTCACTTCCTTGCCTGGCGGTTAAAACAGCAACGTACCCGTTGCTGTCTATTCTTGCCTTGATTGCGCTGGCGACATTGAAAAAATCGGTACATTTATATTTTGCTATTCACACAGAAGCTCTTCCAAAAAAACTGAAATTATATGCAGTTATGCTACTTCACTGTAAGAAGCGCCAAAGTCATGGCTAAATCTTGTGACAATGCTGTGAGCTGTATTCATAGCGTCTCTGTCGTAGTCCTTAAGTGGTTCTGATTCTGAGCACGCACTACAGAGCAGCTTCATTGTTACATTCAGGAAGCGGGAATCTCCATCATAGCCACTACTCGCTCCCGTCTGGCCAATTCAGGTCAGTGATGAGGCTGTGCTATACCCTGATGCAGAATATATTGCCAGGACCCTCCTTTTTTGTTCAGAGAAATGTCGTTCTGTTTGTTACATCACACACACACACACACACACACACACACACACACACACACACACACACACACACACACACACACACACATACAACTCTTAGAAACCCGGGGGGAGGGCAAAGCTTGCTCAGCCAACGCGCGAAGTGTGTGGGTTTTGTCATGAGTAAGAGAGTGACAAAGAATTGCTTGGCCAATATAAGTCTTGGGAGTATTTACGGTACCGTAATACGACAGTAATCCATATACATGACTTGCCATTATTTAAAGAAATAAACAAAGAAAGAAGGAAAGATCTTTACCGCGATGTATGACTACAGTAGTTTTAGGTTGGAGAGCAACGCAACCTTGACGCCAAGTTGTGAAGCTTTAGAGGAAGGTAAATTTCTGTTATTTGGTGGCACTTTTGTCGCCCAAAGTGCCGCCCAGTCTCGATTAGTTTTGTTCGCCACTATGTACGACGTAATTGTCATTTTACTTAACTATGCTCCACGTACATAATTTTTGCGAATTATTATTTGATATATTGAACCGATATTTATAATAAAACATAATGCTGACTAACTTTTCCTGATGAGAGGGAGGCGTGTGAGCCAGAGATAGATCAGCATTTGCTTACGACACTAGCTTGCAAATAACTGGACATCTCTCGTGGAGCATCAGAGAATACGTGGAGCTGGTGACAGATCATTATTACCGCTTACTCTTCACGCCTCACTTTGCTGCCACGCAGATTAACAATCAAGGCGCCACACCACCCACCACCAGGTCTATTGGATTTCATCCACGTAGACGAGATTTCACTATCCACGTAGACGAGTGTTCAATGAACCTGATACTTTTTAAACTACCCGCCAATGACGGACAATCCGCACTCCATCTACAGACCACAAACAGTACTACTTTATTTTACATTATTAGTAATCACAGTTCAGGGGTAATTTTGCCAGTGATAATTCTGTGAGCTACTAACTTTTTCCATTATTTTCTTACATGTTTGATCTTCAGCACTTATTTTCAGTCTTACGGTGTCTTATAGAACTGGCATCCCTGTCCACTTCCAGCGACAATCATCAGTTAGTCCGTGGCCTTAATGGAGGATACTTGTCGTTGAAATCCTTGGAATTCGTGTTCATTTTGCTTCGAGATTGTGAGCTTGATTGTGTCTGGGGTGTGCGTTGCAATGTGTGCGTTGTGGAATGACAAGACGCAGGGTTCAGAGAAACCCTGACCTGACGGTTCCATTTGTGGTAAAGTTTTCGTGTGAAGGGCAGCTGTCTGTGCCCACTCTACGCAGTGCTGGAGGCCTTGTTTGTGTTTTCCCAACTGCGATTGTTCTCCCTGAGTACTAAGGTATTTCATGTGTGTGTGTTCTTTTTTGTAATCTTCCAAGCTGCTCATGTTTGTACTTCCTCCTCCTGGATGGTTAGTGCCTCGGGCAGGATTTCGCCTTGTTTTGATGTGGATTGTGCTACCATTCCTTGCCTTTATTAAATGTCACCATGAAGCCTAGCCCTTATTCTTGCATGTGTTGTGGTTGAAATTATGGTAACTTCAAGTATGTCACAAAACAAGTAATCACATTTAACAATAGTCACTGCTACAGACGAATTGACAAGTTAAGTGTGGGCGAGCGAACGATCTCGAGGCATGGATGTGATTGGCCAGCTCTCGGTGTGAAGCAGCGCTAATTTGCTGGCATGTTGTTAGAGACAGCAATCTCTCTCTCTCTCTCTCTCTCTCTCTCTCTCTCTCTGGGTGGTGGGTGGACAAGAGCACTGAGATATTGTCGTGTTGGGACAGCAAAGACCATAACCACCTGATACCTTTGCAGCTGTAGTTGCCAGTTTTCCCTCATTCGTGAACATATAAGTGTGTCCCCACCATTTAATTATTTTCTTTATATCTATCATTATCTATCCATATATCTTCACTGTGTGTGTGTGTGTGTGTGTGTGTGTGATACTATATTCGGGTCTCCTCAGAGGTAACAATCCCTCTTCCTTTTAGCCAAGCGAAAATAAAACTACGTTAATTAATTTCCCCAATTTAAACATCCACGCACCATCACACCCATCCACCCACGCACCATCACACCCATCCACCCACGCACCATCACACACACCTAGCCACGCACCATCACACGCACACCCAGCCAAGCACCATCACACACACCTAGCCACGCACCATCACACACACACCCAGCCACGCACCATCACACACACACCCAGCCACGCACCATCACACACACACCCACCCACGCACCATCACACACACACCCACCCACGCACCATCACACACACCCAGCCACGCACCATCACACACACCCAGCCACGCACCATCACACACACACCCACCCACGCACCATCACACACACACCCAGCCACGCACCATCACACACACACACCCAGCCACGCACCATCACACACACACCCACCCACGCACCATCACACACACACCCACCCACGCACCCACCCACCCACCATAATGTTTTCTCCTCTTGTTCCTGTACAATATCGCATGCAATACAGTAGGTATCACGCAGAGCGCAGAGGCACCAAAAGCAACTTGATATTATCCAGCAACAGAAAAATGCCCATATATAACTCTCATGGTTCTCTCCCTTTGTTTAATTATTTGGTATAAATCGTGGACGGCACTGGGCGGTGAACGGTCCCTGTCACGCTGTTAGTTTGTTTCCGCTGTGCAGTGGCTTGGTGTCGCGGGCGTGTACTGTGTATTATTAACCGTGGCTGTCATCGTGAATCTTTGGGTACTGGGGTAACGGGGCTTCTTCATAACAACAACAACAATGCTGATGTAGGTGATGTTGAAAATAGATACTACTACTACTACTACTACTACTACTACTACTACTACTATTACTACTACTATTGCTACTACTACTACTACTACTACTACTACTGCTCCTACTACTACTACTATTACTACAACTAAAAAGTAATCTATATTAAGAGTGGTCGGCCTTTCCGGAATCCAGATTGCATCATCACCATGCCACGTCAGGAACCCTCTTTAAAAAATGTCGGAAAAAAAAAAAATCCGTCCATCAAAGTAATCAGCAAAATAACAGACAAGAGCGGGCAGGACGAGGCACAGTGAGTGGCGTGGGCAGGGGTTCCCAGGCCGTGTCCTTCTTGTAAAATTACCCATTTTCTGTCCTGCAACTTAAGTGTTTGTTGTGACCAGTGCTCATTGAGTGGCGCAGTCTTTGTTACTAATTTTTCTCCAAGGCCTTTTACGCAGCATCGTTCCACATGGATGTCTGCTGGTGGTGGTGGTATTAGTATTGTTATTAGTAGTAGTGGTAGCTATTGTAATAATAATAATAATAATAATAATAATGATAATAATAATAATAACAATAATAATAGTAATAGTAATAGTAATAATCATGATGGTAATAGTAATAATAACAATGATAATAATAATAATAATAATAATAATAATAATAATAATAATAATAATAATAATAATAATAATAATAATAATAATAATGGTACTACTACTACTACTACTACTACTACTACTACTACTACTACTACTACTACTACTACTACTACTACTACTACTACTAATGCAACACCACTACTGCACCATACTGCCAACATAACGCCTCACGCCACACCTCACTACACCGCCGCAGCGCAACACGACAGAGAATTATTATGACATACTTCTTTTAAAAAAGAATGTTACACTTCGTATTATGTAAGTGAAGGATCAGTGATGGAGATCATTGACCTTCTGCATCAGGTAAGAGGCCATGATTTAGTCATAAAGATTCTGAAACCAAGAGAAAGGTGGGATGCAGCGCGGTGATGGGCAGTGCGGTGTCAGGAGCCCATTGTTGCTGTGGTGCTGTGTGCATGCGTTACTGTTTCCTTAAGGGCATTGGAAAGTAAGGGAAGCTACAGAAAGCCGTCAAACCTATACGTGGCAATACCTGCATAAAACATACTTGTTTTCACCTCTCATCCTCATCCATGAATTTATCTAATCTTCTTTTGAAGTTCCTTAATGACTCAACCTGATTACTAAGTTTATTCCATTCACTGTGTTTGGGAACCAGTTCCTACCTATCTTCTTTTTCAAATCTAACCATATCAAACTATTATCTCTTGTCCTATTCTGTTTACTAACACTGAGGAAACGCTTGGAGGCTTAAAGAGTTTGTGTGTGTGTGTGTGTGTGTGTGTGTGTGTGTGTGTGTGTGTGTGTGTGTGTGTGTGTGTGTTCGTGCTTGAAATGGCAAATTATTTTCCTTTCTTAAATAAAGACAACACAAACTTTCACTTCCTAATCTCTCTCTCTCTCTCTCTCTCTCTCTCTCTCTCTCTCTCTCTCTCTCTCTCTCTCTCTCTCTCTCTCTCTCTCTCTCTCTCTCTCTCTCTCTCTCTCTCTCTCTCTCTCTCTCTCTCTCTCTCTCTCTCTCTCTCTCTCTCTCTCTCTCTCTCTCTCTCTCTCTCTCTCTCTCTCTCTCTCTCTCTCTCTCTCTCTCTCTCTCTCTCTCTCTCTCTCTCTCTCTCTCTCTCTCTCTCTCTCTCTCTCTCTCTCTCTCTCTCTCTCTCTCTCTCTCTCTCTCTCTCTCTCTCTCTCTCTCTCTCTCTCTCTCTCTCTCTCTCTCTCTCTCTCTCTCTCTCTCTCTCTCTCTCTCTCTCTCTCTCTCTCTCTCTCTCTCTCTCTCTCTCTCTCTCTCTCTCTCTCTCTCTCTCTCTCTCTCTCGCTAATTCCCATCTACCACGATCGCTTTGCCCTCTTTTCTCATCCCCCTTCAAACGGAGCATGCCATATCAAACGCCATTACCTATTCACCCAGAAAAGCCCCCTCTTCCTTCTCATTTCCATTTGATCCTCTTGGTCCTTCCTTTGCTCTCTGGTTCCTCACACTCCCTCACCCTGAATATTTTTGCCTTGGTCCTTTAAACCTTCTTCACACTGAGCACCATTTCCTTTCACGCTCCGAGGAAGTAGAGTTTAGTTTCGCTTCTGCTTTTAAATATTCACGTATGTACATCTCTCTCTCTCTCTCTCTCTCTCTCTCTCTCTCTCTCTCTCTCTCTCTCTCTCTCTCTCTCTCTCTCTCTCTCTCTCTCTCTCTCTCTCTCTCTCTCTCTCTCTCTTTTTTAATTACCTTCTCTCTCTCAGAAGTACCGTTTATTGTTTTCCCCGAGCACATTTACGTCTTCGAGCTCATCTCTCACGCTCCTTCCTCGTCCCTCCTCCTCCCATTTAGGTACTCGACCTTCATTCGACGCTCATGCTGTGCCCATCTCTCTCTCACTCTCTCTCTCTCTCTCTCTCTCTCTCTCTCTCTCTCTCTCTCTGTGGTGTTTTACGTTTCGTTTCAATTCTCCCACTCAGATCTTTCTATCGTTTCAGAATGGGACATGGAAAACCTTGTGTCGTTCAGTGTCTCAAACTCCATTCTATAATCTATCCTCTCCACGGCACAACCTTCCAGACAGTTACAGTATTCCCTCTGCTTCAGTAAATTAATCTATCCCTTTTCTCTGCACATAACATACAAGGTACTTCCTTTTCTAAAAATTCTCAACTGAAAATTTTGAATCTCTGGTAAAACATCTTTCTTAGAATTCGGAGCACTGCGTCGTTTCCAAAGTTTTTTCCTCCTCCCAGATGTTGATTCTATCCAGGGATGTCACCCGTTCTTGCATGGGGTGCTGCTTCTGTATACTTTATATGGAGGTCTCCCTCTTACAGCTTTACTGAACAAGGTTTAGTCAAAAGCGTTTTGCGTCATCAGTTCCCTTCTTCAGACTGTCTTCAGTCTCTCGCTCATCACCGCAATGTTGCATCTTTTGCTATATCTTATCGTTAGTCTCATGGTTACTGCGCTTCTGAACTTGCCAACTGCATGCCTCTTCCTTTCTCTTGGCCTCGCGGTACAAGACTTCTTTTTATTCTCAATCTTATTCTGTCCATCTCACTTACGTATTTTCATTTTTCAGTAGAAAACTCTGGAACTTTTGTCTGCTTTATTGTATTCACCTTCCTTCAAATGGAAAATGTTTGAAGATAAGAATATCAGAATACTCCCGGAACTAAATTAGCTTATTAATTTTAATGTCCTTTTCCCTTCCCCGCTATTTTTTTTTGTATCCTTGCTCATTCTCCTTCACACGTAAAAAGATCAAGTTAGGATATCCATCATTCGACACTGTGCAGTCCTCGAGAAAACCTTAGCGCTCGTCTGCATCGTCCAGGGCGGGAAAGAACAGCTGGGAAGGAATGCAGCAGAGGGAGAGACAGGTTTCGTGAAGAAGTAGGAGGAACAAACGGAAGATATGACTAGGGAGAAGAAAGAAAAGCTATGGCAAGGAATGTGAGGGGAGAAAAGATACTTGAGGAACTACTGAGAGATGAGGAAAGAAGGGAAGGTGTAAAAGTAGTGATGACGGATGGAGAAAGAGCAGAAACTGGAGAACTCTTGGGTGAGTTAGTAGAAAGACATTTTATAGTCAAGGAATGGAGGCAGTGGGGAGGTGGTAAAGGAAACGGGAAAAGGTATGGGGAAGAGTGATGAAGGAATTATAGAGGGACAGAGGAAGGAGAAGGGAAGGAGCAGAGGGGCATTAATTAATAACTCGTAGAAATAATATGCTGATAAGATTTTTATTTCATTTAATTAATTTTTCTTAGTAATGATTTGCGTGTTATCGAAATGAACTTTTTTTTACATAGTTTACACTCATCACGCTTTATCGAAGAGTGATAAATGAACACATTTTTTGTTTCGCTCACTGAACCTTATTCAAGAGTAATTAATAGCTATAATTTATTAAAGAAAGAAAAAAATATCGCACTTTGTATGGGAGAAATACAGAACTAGACGTATTCTACTTTTTACTGACAGGTGGCGTTGTAACCTTAGGGGTTTGTCGTGGTGGAAAATGCTGCATTGTACGAGTAAAGTGACTGGTGAGGCCGAATTGGCAGTGACGGGGAGGTAGTTATTTACTTAAATAATTATACTCTTTCTTTGTCTTTTGTGTTCTTCTTTATGCATGTACGTATAGTATATTTGTGTGTGTGTGTATTTTTATTATCAACAAAGAGATTAACTCAAGATATAACTCGAGACCATTTTAATTTTCCGACCAGGCAGGCATATATAAAGCCCACCTTGATGACTAAGTTCCGTCTTAGCATTGCATGATTAACTTGCAGCAAATGAACAATAACGTGAGTGTTTCTGTGAAGGTGACCTTGTGTGTGTGTGTGTGTGTGTGTGTGTGTGTGTGTGTGTGTGTGTGTGTGTGTGTGTGTGTGTGTGTGCGTGCGTGCGCACACCGGACAACTGACATCTTGGTTCGATATTTAACTAAAGTACACACTGTTCCTGACATTTCGTGGTAAAAGCGCAATTATTACAGCACCTCCGTGGAACATGTTTACAGTCTTCGCACAAAGCTGATCCTCTCCCGCCAGAATGCAGCGTGTGGCTCGTCAGACGAGTGCGCAGCTGAAGGAACGTTTGCAATTCACGTTTAGAATTTTTCTTGGCAATGCTGTAAACCCTGAATGCCTGAACTATGAGCTTGACGTGTCTGGCGCTTCAGCGTGTAACGTACGTGGTAATTACGTGATGGAATTTGTCATTAATGTGGAATTCGTGAATTATGTTGGAATATGGATGTAACTTCTGAAAATGTCTTCACTGACTGACGAAACGATAATTTTCTTCCCATCTTTTTAATTAACGTGCCAGTCCACTACCATGTAGAACATAAGCAACGACATTTTGTTGTCTTTTCACTCATCCATCTGTTGGGTAATTCTTATTAGATTAGTGTTAATGCACAACCTGCTTCAGGATGTCATAATGCGTTGACAGTTCGGTCATGAATCACAGCATTAAGTGTAGAGACACTTGATGCAGCTTTGCCTTCTTGCTGAGACCGACGACACTACAAAAGCGCATGATTCAATGATTTCCTTGCTAAATAAATGATATATCCTTTAACTTGGCGATGTGGCACACGGCTTGATAGAGAACATATAGCAAAGGGTTCTTAAAAAAAAAGAGAAAAAAAATTATATACATATATATATATATATATATATATATATATATATATATATATATATATATATATATATATATATATATATATATATATATATATCGGCAATATGCTAGTAAGTTCAATCACTACTTGTTTGTTCTTTGTTGGTCCGTGCCATCTTGTTTCTTTAATTTTTCATCGAGCACTGAAGCGCTGACATACATTAGTGCGGGGACCCAGTGTGCCACCACTATCGGTAACAGGTGGGAAGTCTCGTTGGACATATCACACATATGTATCTTCAGTAGGATGAAAGCGAGGAGGTAGATCTGGGCCAATAAAACCGTTAGTTCAGAGAGGGAATTGTATTTTGTTATGGTGAGGTAGTCGGATGTTCGTTTTGATTATGTCGACAGGTAATTGCATACTCGTAAAACCCTACGATTATTCGAAGGTTTACTTTTACTCTTGTAATATGATCAAAAAATCATAATTCGGTATTTTCCTTTCACGATAACAGTCCTCGCCTCGCGCGCTCCCACACCAAAATGTTCGGGAATATCTTGCCTTGCATCAGTGCATGCCTGAACCTCATCCCTTGTGTGACGGCAACACTGCACTACTACACTGCACTTACCACCTATAGCGCTCGTGTGCGTGCTTACCCTCCCCATAGCAAATGGAAGCATTGTGAAGAAGAAGAAGAAGAAGAAGAAGGAGAAGAAGAAGAAGAAGAAGAAGAAGAAGAAGGAGGAGGAGAAGAAGAAGAAGAAGAAGAAGAAGAAGAAGAGGAAGAAGAAGAAGAAAACTTTTAGTTTATCATATCGCGCAGTGACGTCTCTGATTTTCTAGTGTCGTTATTTGGCGGTGTGGGCGTTGCAATCACAATCATCGCCGATCCCGTTTCCTCCACTTTCCTCAACAATTGTTGGTCGTATCGATAGGGACGCCATACCGTAAAGAAACTTGTGAATATGTGATTCTAACAACATGTGGCGAGTAAATGTATGTCAGATATGTTTTGAGCGTGAGTGCGGAGGCCGAGAAAATGCTTTACTGTTATTTGATTCTGTTCTCTGTGAAGGAAAAAGTAAATTTCATCTTTTCACAATATGTCTATTTTTCAGAAGAATTATTCTTCAAAGACAATGGTATATGACTTGTACCAGAAGTAATCACTTGGTGGTGGTGGTGGTGGTTAGTAGTAGAATCAACTCACCCATTCAAGCCTCCACTTCAAGGCGGCAATTTGGTCAAGATACACCATCCTGTTCTCTGAGAGAGAGAGAGAGAGAAGAGAAGAGAAGAGAAGAGAAGAGAAGAGCAGAGCAGAGCAGAGCAGAGCAGAGCAGACGAGACGAGACGAGACGAGACGGTGGCAGGGTTCTGAAATATCAGTGGCTCGTAACTATAGAGAGAGGGGGAGGGGTGGCAGGTTCCTGAAATATCAGTGGCTCGTAAATATACTCGTACATTCTCGTCAGGTTTTTTAAGACTAGTAATTAATAGGTGTTTGACATGAGATTATTATTGTTGTTGTTGTTGTTGTTGTTGTAGTAGTAGTAGTAGTAGTAATAGTATTATGAATTCATCTATATCTTCATTGTTATTATTATTATTACTTTTTTTCAACAAATGATCAAGTCAAGCAGTGCAATAAACCAGCTAAAGTCAAAGTGTACAGAGCAAAGCGCCATCGCCTGCCGTTTATGATCAACCACACACACACACACACACACACACACACACACACACACACATAGTGACCTCCATTCCCGATCACACAGCGGCTGCTATTAATCTTAAATGTTGTGTTGAAACCATTTAATTTCACGATCGAGGGAACGAGAGGAAAGGCAGAGCTGGTACTGATTATGTATCACGTAATTCCCCCCTCTCTCTCTCTCTCTCTCTCTCTCTCTCTCTCTCTCTCTCTCTCTCTCTCTCTCTCTCTCTCTCTCTCTCTCTCTCTCTCTCTCTCTGTCGTGTCCCAAGGAATACTTTAATGGCTTCCTCAGTCTTAAAACATCACAGAAGGAACTTGTATGCTTTCCTGTGGCGATAAATTCTCTAAGGGAACTTGAATAGTAGCCACGTATCTGTATTTGCAGGACCAAGTGAATACATAGTCTGGCACGATTATATATGCAGGAGCTAATTAAAGGAGCCTTGTTTCCGAAGTAGTGTTGTTTTTCTTTCATCGAGAGGAACGAAGGAATGAAACATACGTCTATATTTTCATAGGTCATAATCTTGCTTTTCTTGATCAAATAGGAAACAAGGAAATGTTTTAACCATGAATATCAACATTAAAGATGATTTTGGTAATTGATAATAATGAAAGTAACGGTGGTGATGATGATAACGATACAACAACAACAACCACTACTACTACTACTACTACTACTACTACTACTACTACTACTACTACTACTACTACTACTACTACTACTACTACTACTACTACTACTATTACTACTACTACTACTATTACTGCTGCTGCTGCTATTACTATTACTGCTGCACACACACACACACACACACACACACACACACACACACACACACACACACACACACACACACACACACACACACACACACACACACACACACACACACACACACACACACACACATACACACACACACACACACACACACACACACACCTCCACCTCACATTACCTGACCAGCTTCCTTGAATTCATCCACAGCCACCTGGACAAGCGAAACACCTCTCTAGCTGTTGCTTTTGTCGACTTCAAAAAAGCCTTTGATCTAGTTGATCACACTGTTGTCATCAGCAAGGCAGTAAGTCTGGGTCTCCCTCCTAATCTGATAGCGTGGCTAGCCGACTTCCTCACAGGGAGACGTCAGGCCGTTCGCTATCAGGGCTCTGTCTCTAATTTCCAACAGCTGACATGTGGAGTCCCCCAGGGGACCAAGATGGGTCCTCTATGCTTCCTCCTCCTCATCAACGACGCCCTCACCGACACCCCCCATCGCTGGAAGTATGTGGACGACTGCACCGTGGGCGTCCCAGTTTCCAACAAGAACCCGGACTACTCGCCACTGCAAGCAATTCTGGAGCGACTGCAGACGTGGACAGAGGAGAGCAGGATGACCATCAACCACAGCAAAACTGTGGTGATGCATTTCTGTACCTCCTCTGTACCAGTGCCCCCTCCCCGGCTCACAGTGGGCCCTCACCCCCTCCAGGTGGTCCAATGTGCCAAGCTTCTCGGAGTCACGGTGGACGACCAGCTGACCTGGAAGCAGCATGTCGCCAGCACCGTGAGATCAGCTACCTACAGGCTGTACATGCTGCGCAGACTCAGGTCGCTGGGGACGCCGACAGATGAGTTAAGGGGGGTGTACCTCACCTTCATCCTCCCCAAACTCATGTACGCCTCCCCAGCGTGGTCCTCCTCCCTCACACACACTCAACAGCTACAGCTAGAGAGTGTGCAGAAAAGGGCGTGCAGGGTCATCCTTGGCCCTGCATACACCACCTATGAGGAAGCCCTGACCACCCTGAGTCTGTCCAGAATATCCACCAGGCACCGAGAGGCTCTGGAGAAGTTTGGGAAGGGACTACTGCATCATCCGCGTCTCAGAGACATGCTGCCGCCCGACGCGCCTCGCCCTGTCCGTGCCACCAGACACCACAACAAAATAACGCCCCTGAAGGCGCCGCGCACGGACCGGTACAGACTCAGTGCGATTCCCACCATGGTGCGAGCCATCAATCAATAGTATTTCCCTCCTAGATTAGTCTTACCGTTAGGATTAATGTTAAGTTTTTCCCCATCCCCTATGTACATTTTCAGTTTGTCAACTGCCTAAATAATAAACCGTTTATTATTATTATTATTATTATTATTATTACACACACACACACACACACACACACACACACACACACACACACACACACACACACACACACACACACACACACACACACACACACACACACACACACACACACACACACACACACACACACACACACACACACAGGCTAAATAAGACTAAAAACACACACATGCACAGTTTCTTGAGCGAGAGGTGAAGGCGAGTGAGGCAGGTTGTCATTAACGGTCCAATGACTTAATAATGCCTGTTCATGTTGAGGCAAGTCATTCAGGGCAGTTTATGGGCGATAAAAATGTAATTAATGTATAATTTTGTGCCACTATGTGTGTTGCGTGTGCAAAGCTGTTTTATTGTGTACCGGAAGTGTGTGTGTGTGTGTGTGTTAGAGATGTATCGGATGTCAGAATTCAGAGACACGCGGATGTGCATGCGTATGTTATATATATGTGTGTGTGTGTATATATATATATATATATATATATATATATATATATATATATATATATATATATATATATATATATATATATATATATATATATATCGCGGATGCGGATATCAGTTTCCACCAGATAGCGGATGTGGATGCGGATATCAAGTAATGACATTCTCACGGATGCGGATGCGGATGAGAATGTGATTCAAGATTTTGGTATAAGATCACTAATTTAGGAATAATTGTTGCCAGATGGCCGCAGAGATAAGTGTTAAGCGCTGCCATTTCATATTTTTCAGTCTACAACAAAAAAGAAAAAAAGATGCGATTAAAAAACTTCTATCAAAACTACAGAATTTTGAATCATGAAATGTTGAAATACAATATGTATACGTGTAGTTTTCTTTCTTTCTAAACTTTGTTTAAAAGGGAAATACTTCTAAAAGTTAAATATTATTTTCTGCCACTGCTCCTCTGAACACAAAGCCTATCTACAATGTGTCACGTTCAAGTAAGGAATATACATGCCAGCTGTTCTTCTGATTTTTGCTAACTGCATGCCTCTCTCCTCCCGCGGTCTCGATGCATAAAACTTTCTTGTTACTCTCACCCCTGTTCTGTTCACCTCTCTGATGCAAGAATTAAGTAGTATTCTCATTCACTCATCCCTTTCTCTAGTAAACTCTGGAACTCCTTGCCTACGTCTGTATTTCCACTTTCCTATGACTTGAACTCTTTCAAGGGAGAGGTTTTCAAGGAACTTACCCTTTAATTTTTAACGACTCTGCTTTTTGACTCTGCTCAGGGAACCGGCACATCAGTGGACATTTCTTTTATTATGATTTTGTTTCTCTTGGACGGTGTCCCTCTTACATATAGAAAAAAAAAAAAAATAAATAAAATGAATAGAAAAAATAAATAAAAAAATGAGATTGAAGGACGAAGCACTGACATCTTTCTTATGAACTAAGAGCGAGTAGAGTCTACATAGACATACATGTGTAATGCATGTATAATAATGTTTACATATACAAATATGTATATACATACACACATACACAAACATAAATTCTCAGTCACACACATTAACAATCTCTCTCTCTCTCTCTCTCTCTCTCTCTCTCTCTCTCTCTCTCTCTCTCTCTCTCTCTCTCTCTCTCTCTCTCTCTCTCTCTCTCTCTCTCTCTCTCTCTCTCTCTCTCTCTCTCTCTCTCTCTCCTATTACATACTATTATATACTGTATATATATATATATATATATATATATATATATATATATATATATATATATATATATATATATATATATATATATATATATATATATATATATATATATATATATATATATATATATATATATATATATATATATATATACACACACACACACACACACACACACACACACACACACACACACACAAAGTATATGAAAATTTTCTGGTAATATTTTCAGCAAGACGTTTACATTTTTTTTACTCATTTTTCTTTTTGTTTTGAAATTCTTCCTGCTTTGATCTTGTTAACATCAGGCTACACATATTATCATAATTTTGAAATTTTTTTAGTACTTTGAGTCGTTTATTCCATTTTGGTGTTGACTCCTTTCTTTTCAGTGATTTGAGCCCTTTATTTTTCTTTTTGACTCCATTTTTTCTTTTAATTCTTTTAACTTTTTTTGTTTTTTGTTTTGACTCTTTTTATTTTGTCTTTTTAGTGTCAACTTTTTTTTTGACTCCTCGTTTTCTTGTCGATTCCCGGAATGGATTTACTTGCCCTCCAAGGTTTGTTTCAGGCCTAAATATTATAAGTTTTTGCACATGCTCCCCTAACGAAGAAGGAAATGTAGTTGTGTGTACTTAGGAAACCAAAGTGTAATTCTAAAAAGAAATTACTGGAAGTGCTTGCGTAATTTCTCATTCTTATTTGTGATATTTTTTGCAATTAAGAGCCCATGGCATGGTCTCCAGAATTTAATATTGTAAGAACTTTGACAGGAGCATTTCATCAGATTAATTATGTCTCTTGCTTCTGAGGTAATGAAAAAAAAAAAAAAATACTAGACCGCCAAATATTTTCCATGAGAGGCGACGTGGCGCTCCTGCCTCCCTGCCTCTTAGCCCCCTTGCCTTCCTGACGCTCATCCCTCACCGCCCCACTGCTCCCATGCCCCTTGCATCCTTGCCCGGGCTTAGTCAGTCTGTAGTATGAACAATTTTGCCTTGTGTCTGAAATTTTTAATATATATTCCTCACCGAGTCGTCTTTGTTTATAAATAGATCAAATGCTTCAGTTTTGTATTAATATTACCTGTCTTAAAACCGTGATAAGTAAGAGCGAAAGTGAAGTATTTTAGAATGTTATCCCGTAAAATTTTCCGTGAGTCAATTGGTGTAACATTTTGTTAGGTGACTTGTTCTGCTCACACACCACGACTGTGGCTGCTCCATCAGTCCTCTCTACCGTCTGTGTCCCTGAGGCACCGGACGAGGCGGACCCGTGAAGTTGTCACTGACCTGCCACCTCACCTCACCCTGGCTGGTAGGGAAGACGCGCGCACGCAACCACGCACGCACGCACGCACGCGCGCGCGCGCGCGCGCGCACACACACACACACACACACACACACACACACACACACACACACACACACACACACACACACACACACACACACACACACACACACACACACACACACACACACACACACACACACACACACACACACACACAAATCTAAGGGTAAATCCCTAATTAAAAGTTGGAAATGTTTAATTGCAAAGTTTGTTCTACTTGAAAACGTAAAATTTTTATTCGAAAAATAATAGTAAAAAATTTAAAGAACGCTTTTAGTCATGAGATGGAAACAATAAATGACAGGTGAATTTATGTATTACTAGTTTTATATATATATATATATATATATATATATATATATATATATATATATATATATATATATATATATATATATATATATATATATATATATATATATATATATATATATATATATATATATATATATACATACACACACACACACGAGGAAGGCCGACAAAAGGACAAAAAGTAAAAAGTGGAAATAAGTTGTTGCTCCCAGAAACGTTAAAAGGGAAAAATTTCCCGAAACCGAGACCAAAACCAAGAGTTGTCCGGATACTCTCCTCAATCAGTTTGTCATATGAAGGCGAAATAACGGAAACGAGCAGAGTTCCAGAGTTTACCAGGGAAGGGGGTGAAAGCGGGAAGGTATATAATGGTTAATTTACATTGCTGAGATGGACAGCATAAGAGTGAGAGTAAGTAGAAAGTCTTGTGCGGGAGGAAGGGGGGCATGCAGTTAGCAACTTAAGAAGAGCAGTAACCACTGGAATAACGATACAAGATAGCAAGAGATGCAACATTGCGGCGGAGCGTGCGAGACTGAAGACAGTCAGAGGTGGAGGGGAAGTTGATACAGACTTACAATATGAGCACGGTTGATTGTATTTGAAATTCTAAATACTTTCAAAAGTATGTCACAAATCTGAAATATAATTTTTATGCAAAGTTTGGCCGATCCTTCCCCAAAAGGAGCCACGTTTGTCGACAACATTCTAGGATGAGAAATAAATCATTCCCGCACGTCAGGGAACTGGTGAAGAATTTCTGCTCTTGGGAAGTACTGTAAATAATACCGAAGTGATGATCATGACGGTCCTCTTCGGGACCGGCATGTCAGTGTTTTTTTTTATTAGATATTTGTTGCCCTTGGTCGGTGTCCCTCCTACATAAAAAAAAAAAAAAATAACGATGAGAAACCCGAACCATAGATGCAATGAGAGACCCTTGTAGAATCCTAGACTTAATATTGGAAACTACTTTTGGAAATTCAAGAACCTTTTTGGGAAAGTTTTGAATTCTGTCTAAAAACGCATATGAATATTATCAACGTAAATGATAATATGCAAGACAGCGTCATTAACAACTGTAATTTACTATTTTTCTCTCGAACATAACTTTTCCATTTTTCTCCATGTAATCTCTCTCTCTCTCTCTCTCTCTCTCTCTCTCTCTCTCTCTCTCTCTCTCTCTCTCTCTCTCTCTCTCTCTCTCTCTCTCTCTCTCTTTCTCTTTCTCTCAAACATTCTTATTGTCGTTATTTTGTTTGTGTCTTTTTTTTTCTCTCCATGTGGTATATATGCCGGCTGTTTGTATATTTGTTTGTTTGTAAAGTTATTTCTGTCACGCTGGTCCTCTCTTATTGGAGCCTCTTTGTTTTGCACCTGAATGAACAATTTGTCACATTGCTCGATCGTCACACACACACACACACACACACACACACACACACACACACACACACACACACACACACACACACACACACACACACACACACACACACACACACACACACACACACACACACACACACACACACACACACACACACACACACACACACACACACACACACACACACACACACATAAGATCATGAGAGAGAGAGAGAGAGAGAGAGAGAGAGAGAGAGAGAGAGAGAGAGAGAGAGAGAGAGAGAGAGAGAGAGAGAGAGAGAGAGAGAGAGAGAGATTAAAGAGGAAATATAATGTGAAAGGCTTTTTCACATTTTATTTCCTGTCGCATCATTCTCTCTCTCTCTCTCTCTCTCTCTCTCTCTCTCTCTCTCTCTCTCTCTCTCTCTCTCTCTCTCTCTCTCCTTGATGCGTTTTGAAAATGAATGTACATAACGGAAAGAAAATAAGATTACAGATATCTTGAAGGCGTCAAAGAAGGAAGAGGAGGAGGAGGAGGAGAAAGAACCGAAAACAAAATATGAATAAAGAAAAGAAAAAGTTTAGAAAATAAAGAAAATAGAAAAAAGAAGGAAACGAAGAAAAGAATCTGAACAAAAAGAAAGACGCAAGAAAAACAAAAGTAAGAAAAAGAAATGGTTAAGATTAAGAAAACAAAGAAAAGAGTAAAAAAAAACGAAGAAATATGAAAACAAGGAAGCGAAGAAGAAGACGGGATAATCAATCAAAACAAAGAAAACAGGAAGCAGAGAAGAAAACGAAAAATAAGACAACAACAACAACAACAACAACAAGAACAACAATAACAACAACATCAACATCAACAAGAACAGCAACAAGAGGAAGAAGAAGAGGAGGAGGAGGAAGAGGAGGAAAAAAAAAGATGATAATGATGTATAAGAAGAAAAAAAAAAAAACGAAATATTGCGTTTTTTTTTTCACTTTACTCGACCTCTCATACTTCGACATATTCAGAAACACTGCTCTCTCACCACGCCTATTTACAAAGCCCCTAGAAATGATTAGCCGGGTTTTCGAGAGTTTTTCTCCTGTTAATAATGTGGAAATCTTGTTAATCTACCGTCACCGCAATCGTAAAAAAACCCTCAAAAAACCGTGTAATTAGAGCCTACTGAAAACAGTGTAGGTGTGCGCAGAAGGGTTTCAGAATATGGGTCTTACTCTGTGCCTTGAGGGAAACGCATAAGTCTGCCCATTGAAGCATCTCTATGAAGAAAGAAAACGGTCATGGTCACCGTCGTCAAGCGAGAACACTTTGGCGCCATCAGTTAGTTGTCTCGCCTTGGAAGTTAGATCAGAGCGAGGTTAGGTTGGATTTATGTTGGGTTAATTGTCTCGTCTTGAAGGACATTATTGGTTTAGTCCCCCTGGAATACCAGAGAGAAAGTATGTGAAGCTGTTGGTGGTGGTCGTGGGGGTGGTGGCAGTGTTAGAGGGCGGGGGCGGTTGGAACGTCTAAAGTTGGTGATGATAGTGGGAGATTGGTAACTGGTAATGGGAGTGAAGGGACTGGGGAGTGGTGATGGGAGTGGAGGGATTGGGGAGTGGTGATGGGAGTGGAGGGATTTGAGAATGGTGATGGACTGGAGGGATTGGGGAGTTGATGGCAGTTCAAGGGTAGATAAGATGGTGATGGTGATTCCTCTAGCATTACGTTTTAGTTATAAGCAAAAGATATCTTGATCCTAACTAAAATCATGCACCAGTCATAGTCAGGAGGGTAAAATTCTGCATGCATTTCCTCCAGTCTTGAGTCCTGTGGCCTCCTGACAGTCGCCTTACAAAACTTGGTGACAAATAGATTCTCAGCTGATGAGGTGACGCAAGACTGATGTAAACGCAAAACCCACTGGACATGAGTGTAGTGACGTGAGTGTTGCTTCACTTCTGACTGAACAGGGAGCTAAAATTTAATAATGATTATTACAAACACTTTTTTTTTTTTTACCGAGCGTCACATCCAGTCGTGCGTCATTCGTGGTGTTGCTTCATTGTTGTCAAGCCTTGAGTCACGAGTTATTAAAAGCATCACAGGTCAAGGTACAAGTCACGTAGTCGTGTTCATCCATGATTAAAAGAAAAATGAAATTGATAAGATGGCTGTGGCACCTGTCTTCGTCTTCTTGATGGATCAATGGTTCTCAAACTTTGTTATTTAGTGGCGCATTGAAGGTACTTCTTGGATTTTGACGGCGCACCAACCCTGCAGTCATTTTAGGACAGGCCTACTGAAAAACACAAATTTAAGAACACGTCTATCGAGAAAACTTAGCCGGCGCACTTTGGTGATAGTCACGGGGCACAGTTTGCGAATCGTTGTGATAGATACGTACTGTATTTATGAATCAGTTTGGAAGTAACATCATAAAACACGTAGATTAAATAACTATCGACATTCTGTGACATCATACCAGTACAATGATAATTATGTTGAAAACCAGTGGCAGTTGTTCCTTTGATAGCCTCCCAGCAAACACCATCTCGCCTGCAGTAACCTACTCGCACAGCACGGCGGTGTCACGCGCTAAGCGGCCCTAATGTTATCAGGCGCGGTCATTCTAACTATCGTTCGTCTAGTATTACACAACAATATTCAAACACTGCTCCAGACATTATTACTTAGGTACGACCCACATTAGGTACTTAATTACATGAGCAACTTGGTTCCTATGATAATTACGAGTCACTTGATTAGTACGATGGTATTAAGTTTTGAGAAAAGAGCCAACCATATAGAGGAACTAATAATGGAAACTAGGTCAGGAAGAGAGAGAGAGAGAGAGAGAGAGAGAGAGAGAGAGAGAGAGAGAGAGAGAGAGAGAGAGAGAGAGAGAGAGACTCAGATTTCCTTCTCGATCACAAATTAAATACTCCTTATACATTGAATTTGTCCTGCTGTACTCCTGTCTTTTTGTCACATTCTTGGTCGATAACAAGTAGTTTAGGTGGAAATTATTCAGATGGGAATAGAAGAGGGAGAGAAAGAGGAGGCGGAGGAAGAGGAAAAGGAAGAGGAAGAATTAATAATAGTAGTTCTAAGACGCAGAAGGCGATGGTGAGAAAGACGAGATGGATAAGTATGTTAAAAAAAAAAAAAAAACTCTGCTTACCTTCAATACAAGTGTTATAACCAGTTACAACCACTTATACAACTCGGCTAGATCACTTTGGTCAGGGTTGTGTGTGGTGTTAGTGGTGAGTGGCCAGTGGTGAGTGACGGGAGTCGTGAATGGCTTTATACTTGGCTTTGTTAGTGCTGTGTGGTATGTGTGAAGGATGACTTAAGTGTTGGGTGACTTACGGTCCTGGCTGTCAGTGGTCTTTGTGCTGACTGGCGCTAAAGTACGACGGCTTTTATAGTGAGCGGGAGTGGTAAGCTGTCAAGGTGAACTCTGCTCTGCGTGGCGTGTGGTGTGGCCCTAGGTCTTTCTGGCAGGCGTGCGGGCGTCCGGAAGGGAGGGGGTGCTGGGTGAGTGGCCGGCGGGGTGAATGAATGCATGAGTGATTGAATGATGGAGTGAGGGAATGGCTGATTTCGTGATTAAGTTGAGCAGCTAAGTGATTGGATGGTTGGGTGAGTTGGGTAATTGAATGGTCTTGCCAGCGCAGTGTTCAGGTGACTGTTCTTCGTAGCACTGACTGACTGGCGGAGTGAGGAAGCGGCTGTCATTATGAAGGG
Organism: Scylla paramamosain; assembly: GCF_035594125.1. Taxonomy (NCBI): domain Eukaryota; kingdom Metazoa; phylum Arthropoda; class Malacostraca; order Decapoda; family Portunidae; genus Scylla; species Scylla paramamosain. Next base: position 19,218,583 of record NC_087158.1, read on the forward strand.
ACGGGACGAGGAAGCAAATCGTCGTCGTCCTTCGTGCTGTAAAACTCGCGGTAATTGTATCAGGCATTAGACGCTTTTTACGAATGAGTGAATCGCGACGGCACTTACGACACATCATTGAATCATCCTTATTTTTGGGAGGCACCGTGAGTTTTTTCCTTTGTGATGGAAATGTGATCAGAGCAGGATAGAGCTAGACTTTTGGATTTTATTCCTGACACACACGCACATACTGAGAGAGAGAGAGAGAGAGAGAGAGAGAGAGAGAGAGAGAGAGAGAGAGAGAGAGAGAGAGAGAGAGAGAGAGAGAGAGAATAGCATCTTAAATCAAGGCATTGGTATACTGGAGGTGTGTGTGTGTGTGTGTGTGTGTGTGTGTGTGTGTGTGTGTGTGTGTGTGTGTGTGTGAGAGAGAGAGAGAGAGAGAGAGAGAGAGAGAGAGAGAGAGAGAGAGAGAGAGAGAGAGAGAGAGAGAGAGAGAGAGAGAGAGAGAGAGAGAGAGAGAGAGAGAGAGAGAGAGAGAGAGAGAGAATAGCATCTTAAATCAAGGCATTGGTATACTGGAGGTGTGTGTGTGTGTGTGTGTGTGTGTGTGTGTGTGTGTGTGTGTGTGTGTGCCGCTGTCTGTATAGGCTCATTGGCTGTGCGTCATTCATACACAGGGCAGTGTATGTCAAGTATTTATTTGTTGCCCGTGCTTGATTGCCTGCTCTCTCTCTCTCTCTCTCTCTCTCTCTCTCTCTCTCTCTCTCTCTCTCTCTCTCTCTCTCTCTCTCTCTCTCTCTCTCTCTCTCTCTCTCTCTCTCTCTCTCTGTGTGTGTGTGTGTGTGTGTGTGTGTGTGTGTGTGTGTGTGTGTGTGTGTGTGTGTGTGTGTGTGTGCGCACGTACCTGGGGTCCTCAGGGGGTGCAGTGAGGGGTCCTGAAACAGAATCCTTGAGTTTGTCCGGCTGAGGACA
>NC_087158.1:19222039-19247039 GCF_035594125.1 Scylla paramamosain
ACACACACACACAAACACGGCATCACATAACCACCACCACACCACCACCACCCAGACTCTAATGAGGCAACTTAGTGCCGATAATGCCCATTTGTCTTCAAGTTCCCCCACAAGGAATTCCTTCCAGTGATTTTGATCTGTCTGTGTGAATGATGAGCCCAGGACCCTAATGGTGTGTGTGTGTGTGTGTGTGTGTGTGTGTGTGTGTGTGTGTGTGTACTTTAGTTGGTTCATTCATGTATTCCGTAAGACACACACACACTCTCTCTCTCTCTCTCTCTCTCTCTCTCTCTCTCTCTCTCTCTCTCTCTCTCTCTCTCTCTCTCTCTCTCTCTCTCTCTCTCTCTCTCTCTCTCTCTCTCTCTCTCTCTCTCTCTCTCTCTCTCTCTCTCTCTCTCTGTTTCACCTGTTACAATCTGTCAGCAAGCTTGCCAGTCAATCTGTCAGTTAGCCAATCAGTCGGTCAGTCAGTTAGTCAGTTTGTCATTCAGTCTGTTGGTCAGTTAGGCATTTATTAATTCATTTAGTCAGTCAGTCAGTCAGTTAGTTAGGTCCCCTAACGAAAGACAGAAAATGTGCCATGCCACTTAAAACATTTCCCTCTCTCTCTCTCTCTCTCTCTCTCTCTCTCTCTCTCTCTCTCTCTCTCTCTCTCTCTCTCTCTCTCTCTCTCTCTCTCTCTCTCTCTCTCTATATATATATATATATCTTTTCTTTTCCTTTTCTTTTCTTTTCTTCTCTTCTGTGTCTTTTTCCCTCTGTACGTTCCATACGCACCTAATTAATACAACGAGCATAGTACTACAAATACTTTTAACTTAAATACTCCATCATCAGACCACTCCAGTGCTCTGCCTTGTACTACCCCTGGGGTGAGAGAGTGGGAGTGGAGTTCTGGGGGGAGTGCATACGCGTATTCAAAGATAAATAATTGAGTGTTCTACCTTGCTGTGCGTCCTGGAACGAAGCACCGGGCATCAGAGTGCTTCCACTTAACTGTAACTTGACGAGGCGTGAAGAATATGAACGGCTGGGCAAACTTACTTGAGTTTAATATGAGCCAAGTTCAGGTTCCCGTTGATAGCACACTTTGGGGAGAGGGCTGATTGGGCCGGCGAGGAGCGGGGAAGAGCAGCTGGAGGGAATGTGTGTGTGTGTGTGTGTGTGTGTGTGTGTGTGTGTGTATCTGATGAGCGCAGGAGCTTCAGGTGGATGCATCGTAACAGACAGGGAGCGCTGCCGGTATTGGTGAGGGTGTAGTATTGAAGGAGGCAGATGGCAAACACTCACGCCTAGGAGAAGGGTTGGCTGGGGAGGATGACGGCACGCTGTATTAACTTTCCCAAGCCGGTCCTTCCTTCCTTCAGTCCTTCCCTCCTTCCCTCCTTCCTGCCGCCGGTCCTCTAGGCTTGCGGGACCATCACTCATGCTCTCAAGAGTTTGCTGTTTGGTGCGGATTTGTCAGCTTTGAAATATGTATTTGCTGATGAATATTTGATCGGGTCGTGTCGCGCGGTGTGGCTTTTGATGACAGGACGGACAAGTCTGCTTAAGTAAAGGCTGCAGGTCGTATGAGGAATTTTTAACTTGTTCCAACTTTTTCATCCATTTTTTTTTCACTTTTTTTTTTTTTTTTTTTTTTTTCGCGTGTTAAAGGTGCAAGACTTACTGCACATCGCTGGCTTGTACATGTATAGGTGCCGGAGCCGCGCCTGGCTAAACCTAATTTTTTTATGTAAAATGAAAAATAATAATAATAATAATAATAATGCTGACTCATTGTTATGTTTTGGTCAACTAGTTATTAATATATTAGAAATTCTGACAGCTGTTCGGTTAACTTTGTTTGCTGAATCACAACAGAAAATGAATTTGTATCAAATTTTCTCCCACGCTGCATCACAGTGGCGTGGCGGATGGGGGAGGTGGAGGTGGAGGTGGCGGTGGCGGCGGCGGTGGCGGTGGAGGTGGAGGTGGAGATAAAGGTAGTGGTGCAGGTGGAGGTAGAGGTAGAGGTAGAAGTGGAGGGCGGAGAGAGGAGGATGGGGGTGAAGGTGGAGGTGGAGGTGGAGGTGGAGGATGGTGGTGGAGGTGGCAGAGGGAGGAGAGAGGAGCTGGGGTTGGCAGGTAGACTATGGTGGCTGTTTCCGGGTGGGGCAAAAGTTGAGTGCATGAGTGAAGTGTTTGGTGCTATTTTCATTATTTTTAGCCGAGTTTGATTAATGCTTGGGTGCAGTTTAATTTGCAGCGTTGATGGTGCACTCTGTTCCTCTCCCTCTGCCTCCCTCCCCCATTCTTGCTTCCCTCCATCCCCCTCCCCCTCCCGCTCCCTCCATTTTAGCTCTCCTTTCTCCCTCTCGTCTCACCTGCCTCCCTTCCCTCATTCTTGCTTCTCTTCCCCTCCTTCCCTTTAGCTTTTATCCCTATCCCTCTCGTCCCCTCACTCTGTTTCCATTTTATCTTCCCTCCCTCCCTCTCCCTCTATTCCAGCATTCCTCCTCTTCTCTTCTCACCTCTTCCCTACCTCCTCTTCTTGCCTCCCACCCTCCCTCTGTCCTTCTATCTCCTTCTATCTCTCCACTCTTGCCTTCCTTTCTGCGGATCTTGTTTCCCTATCCCTTTTTATCTCTCCCTCCTCCAATCTTCCCTTCCTGCCCTCTTCTTTCTTCCCCGCCCAAGCCTCCCCTTCCTCCTTCCACCCATCACTAGGAGGGTGGGAGGGAGGTGAAGGGAGGGGCGGTGGAGGCTACATGAGTCAATTATCTCACAATCAAATGCCGAGTCCCAGTGTCCCTCGTTCCATCACTCTCGTCCGCGTTGAATTAAACTTGATTTCTAGCGGATGAGTTGCTGTCTGATAAGTGTGTGTGTGTGTGTGTGTGTGTGTGTGTGTGTGTGTGTGTGTGTGTACCTGCATTTATTCCCTTGATTGGTGCTGTCGTAATTTCCACGTTGTAAGCTTCCTTTCATACAAAAATAGAGGATAGATAAAATTAATTGATTAAAAATTAATCGAAAAATAAGTAAATGAACCTATCAGTAAACGATCAGAGTAGCAATCCTGCCAGTGACACAGTTTTGATCTCGCTCCCAGTACAAAATTAATAGCTTTTCAAATTAACGTTTGTAAGAGCTTTAAAACAAACAAACTAACTATATTTAAACGTATCACTGAATATTCTTCCGCAATAGTGGTCAGGCGTTAAAAAAAAGTTTTCCTACAACTCCCCCCAACACACACACACACACACACACACACACACACACACACACACACACACACACACACACACACACACACACACACACACACACACACACACACATTTGCCGTCACTTGTATTTGCCAGAGAAAACTTTTTATCTACATTTTTTTGTTTTGTTTTTATCTATAACAAGAATGAACAAGCGAACGAAATTTCATCCCCGATGTTTCGTAAGACTGGCACTGGCGGATTTTCTCTTGGTCTTGGAATCTTTTCTCGTCACTTGACACGGCCTGGAACCACCCCAGAGTAGTGCGGAGGACAAACCGACAAGCTGGAGAAAAAAAGAAAAAAAAAGTAAAGTGGTTAGTATCGATCAAGGTTTGGCGATGTGAAAACGTAGATGAGGAGGAGGAGGAGGAGGTGGATAAGGAACTGGTGCGGAGTTGGTGGATAGGACAAAGAAATGAAATATGGAAAGGGAGTGCAAGGGGGAGGCAAGAAAGGCTGAGCGGAATAATATTATGACGAAGGAGACTGTATGTATGAGAGAGAGAGAGAGAGAGAGAGAGAGAGAGAGAGAGAGAGAGAGAGAGAGAGAGAGAGAGAGAGAGAGAGAGAGAGAGAGAGTAAAAAGAATGAGGAAAGGTTGAGGGTGCAGGGCAGGGCAGGGAAGGAAGGAGACACTGTCGTCCGAGAACGATTAATCTTACTCATCTCACCTACGCGCATCGATATTTCGTTTTTGCGTTCTTCAGACTCACTGTTTCGCCGTGGCCTCGTCAGGAAGGGCGGCGCGGTGCTGGGGCGGGGCAGATATGAGCATGGCGTGGCAGCGAGGGACGGACACGGAAAGGGGGATGGGAAAGGGGAGGCTGTTGTTCAATTTATCAACCACGACAGGAGGAATGTAACCTGACGGAGGGCTTGTATGTAGGTGAGCTTCCTACACGCCCTGGACACGAAGGGAAACGATTTGTATTGTCCCTTAATAATTGAGACGGAAGTGGAAGAAACGATCACACACACACACACGCGCACACAGACACACACACACACACACAAGCGAACTACGCAACTAGATTACCGATACACTGACATTCGACCTCTGCAAACTTTTAATGAGGAGAAATGGTACTGATGCCTGGTGGAATATAGGAAGCTGAAGCCGCCTTGTCTAGACCCCGGTGTCCCCCCAGGGGTTATCCATGTCCGTATCAGTGGGTGCGGAACTCCTCAATGGGCTCCGCTCGTCGAAACAACCCGCCGTAAGACTTGTATAATCCTAAAACACAGGCGAACATTAGGAAAGATTAAAGGCGTCCTTGAAGGGAACTTGGGTCTTTCGAAAAGCGACGCCAACTACTGAATGTGTCTCGAAGTCGGTGAAATAAAGGCTCCTTAGTGGCATTTGGACAGTTTTCAGGCACGATAGAAGGACAAGGGAGGGAGGGAGCAGGAAGGAGGGAGCAGGAGGGAACGGGGGAGGGAACTGGGTCAAAGAAAGGGTAAGGTTTGTCTCGGTTTGGTGTGCGGCTTCGGATGGGTTGACTTCGCTTCTCATGGCTCACCTTCAACCAATCGCCCACACCATTCTGCAAAACCTCTACTGATCTCTCTCTCTCTCTCTCTCTCTCTCTCTCTCTCTCTCTCTCTCTCTCTCTCTCCTCTCTCTCTATGGTAATTCCTACGTATTTTCTCTTAGTTTATTTGTTTCTGTTTTTCCTTTCAGCCTGCCCACCAGTTTGTCCGTCTATTCATTTATTTATTTTGTCTTGCGTTTGTCTTTCATTTTCTGTATTTGTTTCTTATTGGTTCCTTTTTCTTATATTCCTACTTCTTTCATTTTATTTAGTTCTTGTTTCTTTTATTTACACATTTTTCTATTGTTTTCTTGTTTTCTTACTTCTTTGTCTTTTCCTTTATAATTTTTCTCGTCTTTTCCATCTTTCTTCCTCCCTCCCGCTTCATCTGCTTCCCTTTCTGTTACTGTCCCTGGCAGGTTGATATACTGTCTCTGAAATAATTTCTCGGTACGATGACCACACGCTTAAGTAAGACGCGCATTTTCACAGACTGGAGTGAACCTGAGCTTTACCTAGGAGTCTACTTGTCCATCAGGCGCCATGCAATCCTGATTTTGTGAAGCATCAGTTTAATCTATCAGGTTAATAAGTCAATCCGTTAGTAATCCAATCAGTTAATCAGTCGGTCATTCAGTCAATCGAGTATTCAATCAAATAGTCAATCCATCACACAATCACTCAATTAACCAGCTAATCACTCAGTCACTCAATCAGTTAATCAGTCGATCAGTCTATCAATCACTCAACCAGTCAATCAGCCAGTCAATCAGGCAATCACGTGACAAGCAGAGGATTCCCTTCTGGAGGCTCTTCTGCAACAAAGGTTTTTGAGATCCTTTCCTTGCTGTGCAAAACTTCCTGATACGAGTATGCATATTGGCCTAACAAGTTTTGTGATTTCTCTTATAGGATATTGAATTTATTTCTAGTATTTGTGAATTAAATATCTATATTTTTTTTTGTAGCTCCGGCTTTGGCACCCTAAGAGGAATGTAAGGTGACGAAAGCAGGATTCATCATCTGACCCTAGGCTGCACTGTTCCCGGGATATTCATCCGCCGATACTACCACAGTGCTGATATGGCTTCAAGGAAGTGTGACAACGCTTAATTTTCGACTTCAATAATTCAGAGTGTGTGAATATGTATCAAATTACGTTTAAGGAGTGATGTCTCGGTAATGAGGCGATTATGTTGAAAGCGAATGAGGAATGCCTCTTGTTTGTTATTTTTGTGACCTGTGATTTAAGAGACGTCTGTTTTCTGTTTTGGGGCTCATTGAAATTATGCATCAATTGACATGAAATTTGAATGGTTCATAACTAGAATATCTACTTACACGTGAAGACAATTCCAAGACGATACATGAAGGGAAAAGAAAAATCTTAAGTAGAATCCCTTAATATTTAAATAACAACAAACTCTATGACTCGAAGGCCTAAACACTGCCAAGGTTAAACGGAGGAGTACCGAGGCTCCAGTAAATGGGGTCGTTCTGTATGAATAAGGATGTCAAATGAATACAAACAAAAGTTGTGGTAATGTACGTTTTTGGTTGCTTGTTCAGCAGTGTTTGCTTCAAGTACTTTGGCAGCAGTCATTAATAGTATATGTCTTTGATTTGTGTGTATTTTTCTTAATCTCTCTCTCTCTCTCTCTCTCTCTCTCTCTCTCTCTCTCTCTCTCTCTCTCTCTCTCTCTCTCTCTCTCTCTCTCTCTCTCTCTCTCTCTCTCTCTATCTCTGTCTCTCTCTGTCTCTCTCTGTCTCTCTCTCTCTCTCTCTCTCTCCTCTCCTCTCTCTCTCTCTCTCTCTCTCTCTCTCTCTCTCTCTCTCTGTCTCTCTCTCTCTCTCTCTCTCTCTCTCTCTCTCTCTCTCTCTCTCTCTCTCTCTCTCTCTCTCTCTCTCTCTCTCTCTCTCTCTCTCTCTCTCCACAGGTGAGGCCATCACACACATGAACTAGATGTAGGGAAAGAGGAGGAGGTTTACTTATTTCTTCATAGGGAGGAGACGCAGATTTGCAAGGTCGTCAGAAGATTTGTCAGGATCACCAGCTGAAATATCGGTGCAGTGTTTCTGTCTTGTCTCGGCTGTTTGTTGCCAGATATCCTTCACTGTTCTTAGAGCGGATTTTTTGGCCTTATTTGAACGCCTATTCTATTGATGTCCGTCGTTATTCCGAGTCAAAGTCATTAGTTGTAATTTGTTAAGTTCAGATTGTCGTTTTCTTTCATGTTTGTTTTTATCACGTTATCGTGTTCTGTGGTCAGGGTTTGTACCGATAATCCCGCTAAAAATATCATGATTTCAAAGAACACGTTATCTTCAAAAGTCTATATTGCGAAAGGCAGAGTTGAAATTCAAGCGGCAGGGCGAGACTGACAAGGGAGGAGCTCCGGGACATGTCTTTCTTGCTCAAACACTGTGAGTTTACTGCGACCACTGCCAAGGCCGCGTAGTATTTCTTTGTGACCTTGCCACTACTATTTATTTTAATTCAAGCAGCAGCAGCAGTGGTAGTGGTGGTGGTGGCGGTGGTGGTGGTGGTGGTATAATGGTAATAGTGACAGTAACAACAGCAGCAGCAGCAGTGGTAGTAGTGGTGGTGGTGGTGGTGGTGGTGGTGGTATAATGGTAATAGTGACAGTAGCAGCAGCAGCAGCAGCAGCAGTGGTAGTAGTGGTGGTGGTGGTGGTGGTGGTATAATGGTAATAGTGACAGTAGCAGCAGCAGCAGCAGTGGTAGTAGTGGTGGTGGTAGTGGTGGTGGTGGTATAATGGTAATAGTGACAGTAGCAGCAGCAGCAGCAGTGGTAGTAGTGGTGGTGGTGGTGGTATAATGGTAATAGTGACAGTAGCAGCAGCAGTGGTAGTAATGGTAGTAGTGGTGGTATAATGGTAATAGTGACAGTAGCAGCGGTAGCAGCAGCAGCTTATCTTTATGTGCAACCATTCTTAGGATCCAAAGAAACGATGAAGAGGAGGAAGAGGAGGAGGAGGCGGAGGAGGCGGCGGCTGCGGCTGGCCCAGGAGTTTCTCTTCCCATAATCTCCTCCCGTGTCCCTCCTTCCCCCTTGGATTTCAGTGGAAGATAAAATGCCTCCCACCAGAGCAGCGATTTCCTTTCCTCACGTCTGGACCCACAATCCCTCTCGCCGCAGTGATGATCGCAGCGCATAATTTATATCCTCATACTTTCATATTTCCTCAGCTGGAGCGGGTTCACGTTCGTTAAGTTCGTGCGTGTGGTGGGTGAAGGACGGTGTTTGACATTTCACCTAATTTGTATTCCTGCTTGTTCAATGCAGCTTAACTCTTCAGGGAGATGATTAGCGTCACGAGTGTGGCAGTTTGACAAGCCTACCGAGGGATTTACTTTTGTATCCTCATTATTTATATTTGGTGTGAGAAGTTTTATATTTTTGCAATGGTGTTGGATTTTTATAATTTCATGCTTTTTGTCATTGTGTGTGTGTGTGTGTGTGTGTGTGTGTGTGTGTGTGTGTGTGTGTGTGTGTGTGTGTGTGTGACTGATAAATTAGGCTTTGTTCATCAAAAAAAAAAAAAAAAAAATCCGCTTAACTTATTCGCCAGTGAAAGGACAAACTTCTACATGTGCGAGTATCTTGCCTCATTAACATTTGTTCTCTCAGGCTTCGCGTATCGCCAGTTTAGGCTTGTGAACTGCTGGGGCTATTCTCCGCTGCTCCCCCAAACTGTGGTGGTGAAATACTGGCACAAGTAATAAAACGTTGACGTACACCAGTGGAAATGTTACGTAAACAAGCAAGGCATTGTTCTTCATGACCCCGACCTTAACATTATCACAGTAATTAGAGCCGTTGCCATTATGTAATGCCGAAATCCGTGAATATAGTTGGCTGGAGCTGAGAATCCCAGTCTTGTAATCCATCGTAGTTGAAAGTGTTCATACAAAATTCAAGACAATGGAAAATTAATTACTGGAGATTGGAATTCCCATTCAGAACAAAAAACAATGTGTTACCTTGACTTAAACTTAACTGGCTGGTAACAGCGGTTGCTAGACATGCTGTGCAACCAAAAGTTTACTGCTTTCCGACAAGAATAAAAAAAAAGTCAGTTCAACACTCCTTCAAACAGCTTTACAATTTGCATCATTAGGAAAAACACTGCATGAGTGTGCTCTAGAACAGTGGTTCCCAAGCTTTTCTAAGTTCATGCATCCTTTCAAGACCTTTAGGGAAATTTGTGCCTAGTGCCAAGGGCGATTAATGAAAAAAAAAGTTTCACCCTTTTGTAGTTTTCTGTAGTTTTAAGACTGAAAATATATAAACAGTTACTCAGCCCTAAGTAATTGTTATAAAAGTGCTAAATTAATAATAATAATGATAATAATAATAATATTAATAATATAGTAGTAATAGTAGTAATAGTAGTAAATCCGCATCTCAAAACTGTGAGGCACTAATTGCGTCTGAATGTAATACAATACTATGTAATACATGAATTTTTAACTCTTTAATGTTAATTGAATTTCTTACGTGACAAAATTTCCTTCCTAAAACATCTTTTCCAACTGTGTACTATCATCCACACTGGCCACGTCATGTAGGCTACCTCTCCATGTCCATTACTTCCAGGTACCCTTGGAAAACATCCATGCACCCTCGAGAACACCACGCACCCAGGTTGACTGTCACTGCTCTAGAAGGTAATAATGGTTGGGCTGGGGAAAGGGGGACCTTACAAATCTGGGATGGGGGTGGAGGGGGAGTGAGGCGCCTCAGCTGTTGACATATCCGGCTTTTGTGCCCTTAATTTGAAAATTATATTTTCCTGAAAACTTATACTACATTCTCGAGTGTCAGCCACCGAGGATGAGGTGGTGAGGCTCCAAGGTTTGCGAGAAGAAACTTTTTCCGCGTCATGTTTGCTGTGACCGAGAAGTGTTGACGCTGTTCAGACATTGCAGGCTACTTCAAAAGGTTAATTTCAGCTTCGTATTTATACTAAGATTTTTAAGTTGCATTCAGGATGACGAACAGCTGTTTACGACATGTCGGGAATGCTAATCGCTTTGCGAATGAATATTGCGCACTAAATTCCAGGCAAAGCTCAAATATATCTTGAAATCTTTATTTCTATTCTTAGTGACTTGTTCTTTGTATATATAAAAAAAACAGTCTCTAAAACATGACTCTCCAGAATACTCTCAAGTTATGTCGTCTTTTGAAAAGATAGTTGATAAAAAACAGACTCAAATATTTACGTTCATATTTCCACAGCTACCGTTATTCTCCATCTTGCATTTATGTATTTTATTTCTGTCTATGAAGCTTTAATGCATTACCTCACTTGCTGCCCATGCACGAACACAGCCAATGTTTTCGGGATCCACTCGATTTTTTTTTAAGGATTTCGACAACATATCAAGATAATTTGGTACTCGGAGCCTGTAGGATTCAATGGCGCACATATTTCGAAATGTACGAGTTACAGGTTCCCGTACTTGCCTATTTTGTTGGTCCTCCTGTGTCATTTTTCACTGCCGGGCCATGGATGGCTTCACCACCACACGCGGGGAGCTGGAGCCCTCTTGGTGCTCCAGTGCGAGGTGTGGCCCACGTAACCTGATACTAGCTACTTCTGGTTCTCGCCCTCCTGCTCCTCCTCACTTCTCCCCTCGTTCTCGTCTTTGCCTTCCTCGTTTTTCATACTTGTCGTCGTCGTTTTCCTCCTCCTCCTCCTCCTCCTCCTCCTCCTCCTCCTCCTCCTCCTCATCATCATCATCATCATCATCATCGTCATCATCATCGTCATCGTCATCATCAGTTCTCTATCGTATTATCGTGTTAGTGAAGTTTAAAGTGATCGTGTAAACTTGTAACAAACCAATAAAATGTTACTCCTCCTTATGCAACAGTGTGTGCAGTGGTTTGTCGTTAGTTTACGTATTAAGACACATCTGCCAGGTTTTCCGTTTCTTCTCAGACTGTTTTGGTTTTCATTCCACATGTTATGCTTAATGAGATGGTGCGCGGGAACTGATGAAGTGCCCGAGGTTAGCGTACTAGAAAAAAAAAAAGTGACGAATAGAAATACTTGACTTTTTCCACCCGTACAAGAAGTTAAGGCGGCAGGAAAAAAAAAAAAAAAATCCCCTCTTATTTGCTTCTGTTTTTTTTTTCCCCATCCTCATAACTTCCACTCCTTTTCCTGTTGTCGATGCCTCTCCTCCTCCTCCTCCTCCTCCTCCTCTCCCACCTTTTCCTCCTCCTCCTGGTGCTGGGCGTGAGTGATGGGCTTCTGGAGTCTTCGTGTGGAGTGTTTGTCGCTGGTAATTGGGTGGTGAGGTCATCTGGCAGTTCTCGGCCGGCCGCTTGCACCGTGCCTCCTTGCTTCTGCTGACGCCCCCCTCACCTCATCTCCTCCTCCTCCTCTCCCTCATCTCCTCCTCCTCCTCCTCGTTCTCCTCTCCTCCTCCGCCTCCGCCTCCTCTTTTTCCTCTTCTCTGTCCCCTCCTCATACTCTTCCTTCCTGTCTTATGCGTCCTCATCCTCCTTGTCATTGTCTTCATTCACACCCTCCTCCTCCTCCTTCTCCTCCTCCTCCTCCTTCACCTACTACTACTCATACTCATCATCTCGCTGCTTTCCTTACTTCTCGTCTCCTTCTCCTCGTCCTTGTCCTCGTCCTCCTTTTTGTTCTTGTCACCTCTTGCGTCGTTTTCCGCTTGTTCCTTGTTTCCGTCGTATAATTTTTTTTCATCGTTAACATTGTTGTTGTTGGTGTTGAGGTAATTTTGTTTTTGTCGTCGTCGTGTTTTGGCGTCGTCGTATTTTGGCGTCACCATCATTGTCGTTGTTGTCGTTGTCGTCATCACTGCGGTCGTATTTTGTTGTCAAGGAATTTCTTCACTGTCGTAACCATCATGATCATATTTTATTGCCGTCATTGACATTATCATAATATTTCGTCTTCTCCTCCTCCTCCTCCTCCTCCTCCTCCTCCTCCTCCTCCTCTTGTTAGCACCATTGCCATATGCAAAACAGATACGAGAAGGGAGGGAGCAAAATAGGGAGACTCAAGAAAGGAAACCAAAATGAAAATGAAGAAAAGAGGCAAATAAAAAAATCGAAAAGAGACGCGAGCTGAGTGATCAAAGGGGGGAGGATAAAGCAAAAGGCAGTGGTAAAGTAAAAGCAGTGCAAATAAAACAAAAAAGAAAAGAAAAGTTTGAAAGTGAGAAATGGAAAGGAGAAATGTGAAGGAAAGGGAGCTGCAGAAACAGAGATTAAAATAGACGGAGGGTAAGACGGCGAGAGGCAAAGAGAGGGGGAGGGAAGAGAAGATTGATAGCAGGATGAGGAAAGGAACGGATGAGAAGTTAAAGGGAATGGAAAGTAAAGAGAAAGACGGGGAAGAAAGACGAGAGTGAAGAAGAGCAGAGAGAGAGAGAGAGAGAGAGAGAGAGAGAGAGAGAGAGAGAGAGAGAGAGAGAGAGAGAGAGAGAGAGAGAGAGAGAGAGAGAGAGAGAGAGAGAATGGTGAAGAGCGTTGCAAGGAAGAAATAAGAGTAAGGGAAAAACAAGGAATGGGGGCGAATGGAGGCTGTATACTTGGCGATGTGAGTCAGGGCAGTGTGTGTGTACTTAGGGCTGCGCTGGGGAAGAATACGTAAGGTACTCACTCGCTTGGCTGTGCACCCACGTCGCCTTGAGGTTAATCGGAGCTGAAGATACCGCTACTTGAGAGAGAGAGAGAGAGAGAGAGAGAGAGAGAGAGAGAGAGAGAGAGAGAGAGAGAGAGAGAGAGAGAATCTACGTACTCTTTGACTTAAATGATTTTATACACATTTAACTTTTTTTCTTAAGTAGTATATTTAAATCATCATTACTCCGGAATATTCAATGGCTGTGCTTGCGTCACATTTACTTTTTTTACGTTCTGCCTCTGAATCTTTAGCAGTGTTTGTTTCCTTTGTTATATTGGCATTCCTTTTTTGAGTGGGAGAGCGTCGTCCTTCAGATGGGATCATGAATACATTATATGATGAATTCCTCGAGTCCCGGATCCCTTAAAGCTGAAGGTGGTCATTCCATCTTACCTTCGTATCCCCGTGAAAGATTGTTAGTATTCCATTTTTTTTCGGCCCAGACTGTTAATTTAAGGGAATATGCAAAGGTACCGGCTTTGTTTGGCCGTTGTTTCCGTTGCTGGTACTGTTATTATTTTGCACACAGCGTAGAGAGAGATATGACGCTGCAAACGAACCCGAAACTTGTTGCTACGTAGCTGTAACTGTATTGCTGTGCTACTACTATTGCTCCTGCTGCCGGTGCTGTTGCTGCAGCTGTTATTGGCATTACTACAGTACTCCTGATGATGCTGGTACACTGCAACAACGACAGCAACAACAACAAGTACTACTACTACTACTACTACTAGCATTACTTTTAATGACATTACTGCTACTTTTGTTGCTGTGACGGTGATACCAGATTATAAAACATTAAAAAATTGACCTGGAGCCCACCATGAAAGTCAAATATTCGCTTAGGGAGAAGCCGAGGATCGAACCTCTGACCCAGCAAACATTTGCACGCCCGTTACCGATAGAGCTGTAAGTGATCACCAGCGGCACGGCGGAGTCTGAAGGCTCGTGTTTGCTGCCTCACTACTTCACTGCTATCACTGCTCACAATGCCATCATCCCTGCCATTGTTACTGCTATTGCTGGTATTACTACCATCATTGTTATTACCACTACTACTACTACTACTACTGCTACTACTACTACTACTACTACTACTACTACTACTACTACTACTACTACTAGTACTACTACTACGAATAATATAAAAATTACCCCTAATAAATGTTACTACTACTGTTGTATTTTCTACTGCTGTTAGGAGCACCACAATTTTTATGTATGTTGCTGCCATTAACACTATTGTTAACAGTAACAGAAGCAGCAGCAGCAGCAGCGGTAGTAGTAGTAGTAGTAGTAAAGTAGTAGTAGTGCTACTACTACTACTACTACTACTACTACTACTACTACTACTACTACAACAACTACTACTACTTCTATAGCTACAACCACCACCACCACCACCACCACCCGGCACACAATAAACACGAGAAAACAAGACATTCAATCGTCCTTAAAATACACTGGCAGCCCATACCATCTTTTATCACCGCTGCATCGCCGACGCATCCCCGGCTTTACAACCCAGGACGGGAATACGCGGCGGATTGCAATGTGCTTGTCCAGATAACGGAGCAGCAATAGCACCAGCAGCAGCAGCGGTAGTATAGCAGTGTCGTCATTATCACGGCGCCTAGGTGAGGGGCAGCACAGCGGACGTGGTGAATGGACGAGATAGTGTGTGCTACTTAGGCCAGTATTCAGAAACGCTCTGTTCTCTTACCACGATTATTTTCAACGGCCACATAGCTGATTAGCCGATTTCTCAAGAGTGTTTCTCCTGTTAATAATGTGGAAAGTATGTTAATATGCCACTAGAACCCTAAAAACACCGTTGAAAACCCGTGTCATTTCAACTAGAACCTTTTGAAAATAGTGGAGGTGCGGCGCAGAAGTGTTTCTAAATGCGTCCCTACGGTTCTTATCAGTACTGTACCTCCCATAATGTCCCAGAGAGAGAGAGAGAGAGAGAGAGAGAGAGAGAGAGAGAGAGAGAGAGAGAGAGAGAGAGAGAGAGAGAGAGAGAACAAGTGGTTAGTAAAAATAAAAAAAATGGATAGGGAAAGTAGGAGAGGAATGACTTGAAAGCGTCGGGAGTCTACGTAAAGGAAATGCGATTATACCGTTAGGAAGGAAGAAAGAGGGAGTCTAGAGAAAGGAGGAGGAAGAAGCGAGTCTAATGGAGGAGTCTTGCGAGAGAGAATGGGAGTGGAGGTGAGGGTCGAGGTAGCACGCACGCACCTCCTCTCCAGTATTCAGCAGAGGAGGAGGAGGAGGAGGAGGAGGAGGAGGAGGAGTTGAAGGAGGAAGAGTTGAAGGAGCAGCAGCAGGAGAAGAAGATAATAGAGACAAAAATATAGGAGGGTTGATGAATTCTTGAGAGTACGGAAGGAGGAAGACAGGCAAAGAAATGGAGGATTAGCCCCAAAGATTAAGCGTGGGATGAGTTTGATAGCAGGTACTCACAGCGGGGAAAGGTAAATAAAGTGAAATCGGAGAAAGAAGGAGAATAGAAAGGAGGAGGAGGAAGAGGAGGAGGGGGAGGAAGAAGAAAAGACCAAGATTGTACGTAAGAGGATAAAACGCAGCGCTAAATAGTAAAGATTATGGGAAAGTAGCTGAATTATGCTAAACCACGCTGGTCATCTCCTCAATTCCCGTCTTGAAACCTGCGCGGGGAAAAAGCACCCAATATCCTGAGGCAAAGTGCTGACGGGGACCTCAGGTTATGACACAAACTTCTCTCTAACCCTCCTTATCGTGGGCCATTTTACCCTAAGTACTCGTATCTCCTCGACGACCAGGAAGGAAGGTTGCTGCGTGCGCGGGTCATCTGCTGCCTGCTTGTGATGATCAGCCCAATACGTGTTCCTGCATATTCGAAGGTGGTGAGGCTGCGAGACGAAGCTACATCCCTCTGGTGATCTTAACAGCTCGTGGGCGTAATAAGAGAAGGGTGAGGAGGTGCAGGAGTGATTGCAAGGGTTCTGTGGTGACTTACGGTGATGTGATGTGATGTGACGTATGAAGGGAAGGGAAAGGGAAGGTTTAAAGATGGTTCACGAATATGTTTCTTCCTCACCACCACTACTAGCACCACAACCACCACTGTCATTGTTACTACTACTGCTACTACACCGTCCCATTCCTTTATAAAAAGTGCTTCTACATCACACACCACTGCCACTGTTATCACCATCATCATCATCATCATCATCATCATCATCATCATCACCCCCACCAGGTACTTTCACAAAAACAACTACCATAATACACACCACAACGAGTTACACATCATACTACCACTACCACAACCATCTCCATCACCAACACCACTACCATTACCACCATCACTGCTACTACTACATCAACAACAACAACAACAATAACAACAACAACAACAACTACAACAACTACAACTACTACAACTACTACTACTACTACTACTACTACTACGGCAGAGTAGCCACACCACCCTCTACTAAGTCTACTTTCCATCATCGCTGTAAGTGGAAGCGACGCGGGTTAATGTGTCAATTTGAGTGAAATCCATTAGACTTAGCTCCACCCTGCCATGCCCTGCCCCTTCCTACCCCACACTGCCCCGCCCCTCCCCTGCCTCCCCTGCCTCCCCTGCCTCCCTCCCTGTTATTCGTGTTGACATTGAAGTTGGCGTGTCCAGTTGGCTTCGAGCATGATGAGGTGGTGGCAGTGGGTGCTCCTGTGCGCGTTGTGGAGGGATGAACTGGTTTGCGGGACCGAGTGGTGAGGTGATGGGGAGGTGTCTGGTGGACGCGTTGTACCTGAGGAGTGTCGGGGTTTGAAAGATAGGAGGGAGTATATAGTTGTTATTATTTTTGTATTGTGTGTTATGTGAATATTGGAGGTGATGGAGAAGGAAGAGAGAGAGAGAGAGAGAGAGAGAGAGAGAGAGAGAGAGAGAGAGAGAGAGAGAGAGAGAGAGAGAGAGAGAGAGAGAGAGAGAGAGAGAGACTGTGGGAATGCCAAGTAGATGAGGGGGAAAAGTTATTACTTTCTTGATGAGTTTGAATCGAATTAAGACGACAGGGAATTACTTTTCTAGCGTTCTTAGGAAATGTACGAGGGTAGGACATAAAACTGGACAAAAGATGATAAACAGTTAAGCAGGTAATTTAAGCAATTAAAAACCTTACTCTTCCTCCTCCTCCTCCTCCTCCTCCTCCTCCTCCTCCTCCTCCTCCTCCTCCACTTCCTCTAATCTTGTTTGATGGATAATTGATGAAGCGGAAATGTTGTTATTGCATTAAAAATCATAAAGCCATCCCTTGTAGAGCCTTCACCGCCCCTGCACTCACTCCATGCGGTCTTCCCCCCGCCAACACACAGCCACACCACCACCACCACCAGGCCGAGTGATGCACGGAAGGAAAAAAAATGTGGATGCACAAACAGAACCAAGGAAAACTGCGCCTCTTGACAGGGGCGATCAGTCACGATAGGTGAAAAGATTAACGTAATCATTGCTTGCATGACACGAGAGAGAGATAGAGAGAGAGAGAGAGAGAGAGAGAGAGAGAGAGAGAGAGAGAGAGAGAGAGAGAGAGAGAGAGAGAGAGAGAGAGAGAGAGAGAGAGAGAGAGATGGGGTGAGGTGGGATGGGGAAAGTCACTGCATTTGGGAGTATATTGCTCCGTCAAAACCACTTCATCCAGTGCACACGCCCATTATCCTTCAGTGCCCACCCGGGGGGCGCCTTTACAACCTTCGCCACTTATGTAGTTGTTACTTATACCATGTTTACTGCTGCTGCTGCTGCTGCTGCTGCTGGTGTTTTTACATGTACACCTGTTGCCAGTAATGGCACTGATGTTGGTGCTGTTACTGTTGTGCTTGTGAAACTGTAACAGCAGAAGCAGGAACAGCAGCAACAGCAGCAACAGCAGCAACAGAAGAAGCATTGTTCCAATAAATGTTCAACATTTAATGAGCTCTGCGAATTCTGATCCAGTGAGGCAATACCACAAAGGCAACCAGATCCTACTTGTTACTCTTCCCCTGATATATGTGGACACACGCCAGGGACTCCGCGTGGTGGGTCTGTCTGTGGCAAGGGTTTATCTCTCTTTCTTTTGTGGTGTTGAAGCGACACTCCTATTTAAAATATGCCCTGTCATGAAGTTCAGTGAAAAAGGACGTGCTTCCATGCACGACCTGCGACGTGGTGACAGTGGCTGGGGGAGGGTGGAAAAGGATGAGGGTCTTGTGAAGGTACATGTTCGATTTGTTTAATACATGTACTTTATTGGTTCTCGCTGTTTTCAGACTCAAAAATAATCTACTTTTAGGGGCATCTCAAGCAAGCCATGAAACACTGCAATTAATATAGATGTGAAATCTACTAAGTGTTCTCTATAGACAGGCACTACTGTCGTATGGTTATATAATTCAAAACAAGAAGTAAAGTAGCAGCGCATACGAGTAATCTTACCAGGAATGACAAATATTTTAGAGGAACATAATAGTTTACTGAAGCAGCACCACACGTTTGCAAACACAAGGGTGATGGCTAATAAAACTTTCATTTACTTGCATTACGTGACGCATCACATACCAAAAGTTTGATTTACATTGCATGCAATATCGCACTGCAGTACATACCAACTGATTGTTTCCATTCCACGCAGTCATACATAACAGTACATACGAAAAATTTTCAGAATTTCATGAAGGCTTACCTAACAGTATTCAACACAGTTTTGTTGTGTTACCTGTTGAATCTATTGAAAGAATAAAATTAAAATATTTAACGCTTATCTGCATCAGCCTTTATAACATGATGTAGAAAAGTCTGTTGGAATACTAACGCTATGAATGGCTGGCAAGAAAATAAAAGTCCGACTGGCGCTTACTGCCACCGCTAACCACCAGCAGGGGGAACAATACCGGGCAACGCTGCCATCTAGATGTGGAAAGACACTCCATCATTCCTTGATGCATCTCGCAGAGTGACACCACCTCGGCTCTCGTCTCCTTCCCTCTAACCCTCGTCATTCCCTCACACCTTACACACACAGATGACGCTGGACACGGGCGACGATTTTAGCTAAATGAATCCTGTATCAAATCCTGGGTGGAAGATCTTTGTGTGACTCATCAAAGAAAAAGCGGGATTTGCGCGCGCGCGCGCTCCCACACACACACACACACACACACACACACACACACACACACACACACACACACACACACACACACACACACACACACACACACACACATGCGCACGCACACACACACAGACACACACACACACACACACACACACAAACACACACACACACACACGTGCACTCTTATACTTTTCAATAGTAAAATATTACCTTTTGCATATTCACGTCTGCGAAAATAACTGGCGTCCTCTGTATTTTTCCCTAGACCAGGCAGAGAGAGGGAGGTTGGGAAGGAGGATGGGTAAGCACGTTAGGCAGGGAGTAGAAATGTGGGAGAGATGCGGAGAGAGAGAGACTGGCGAACTATATACTGGATCTAAAAGCGCCAAGGAGACAAACACACAGAGACAAGCAATGCGTGACTTACAATCTTTCTTGTCCAACGTTGTGTCAGAAAGAGTTCAAGAGTCCAGTATCAGCATTTCCTCGTATTTACTCACACCGAGACCCTACACCAGCAGTACATGAGAGACTGTTAAAAGGAACTACAGGGCGTGAATAGCTAAGAACTCCAGGCTTCAGGCGAGTAAAGGAGGAAAAAAGTAGTCGGTTATAGGAGGGTGAGAAACGCAAGTGAAGGGTACAGGCGGCTATGGAACGAATTGTATCTGTTAGTGGATGTGGCACGGGTCCCTCAGGGTTTAAGTAAATGTACAGAGAAGGTAAGGGATTTAACTGCTAGGTAAAAATGACGTTTGTAGGGGACGGAGAGATGTGAGTGTAGGCTGTACTGGCGTGTGGGAGGTTGATAGAGTTGTGACGATGGGAAGTTATGAATGAGACAGAAAGAGAAGGAAGTGGGTTATTTTGTGAGTTAGGAGGAGGATAACGGGCGAATGAGGGAAGGTTATGGCGCAGTGAGCGGTTACAGGAGAGGGGGAGCAAATATATAGAAGTACTGGCCACACATATTGGCCTTGCTCTCTCTCTCTCTCTGTGTGTGTGTGTGTGTGTGTGTGTGTGTGTGTGTGTGTGTGTGTGTGTGTGTGTGTGTGCGCTTTCCATGTCTGTTTTGATTTGGCTCATATGTTTTGGCTGTGTACTTCTGTCATTCTTACTGTTTGCTGTTTGGTCTCTCTCTCTCTCTCTCTCTCTCTCTCTCTCTCTCTCTCTCTCTCTCTCTCTCTCTCTCTCTCTCTCTCTCTCTCTCTCTCTCTGCTCGGGTTCATTATCTTAATTTCCACTCATCCGTGACCAGTGGACAGTGTTCGTCTCCCTCGTTATGTTGAGGAGCGGCTTGAGAGTTACGATATGGGACCCTTTCTTTGTGCTTAATTGTGTACATTTTTAGTACGTGAAGGGCGGGCTGGAGTGGGAGAGAAGAGAGAGGAAGGAGGCTGGAAAAGAGATGAAAGTAGACGACGGGGACAACGGTGAGAGGTTGTGTAGGGAAGGAAGTGAGGTGATGGCGGGGAAGGCATGGGTGAAGGGCAGGAGGGAAGTCTTGGGTCACGGGGTATTAGGATTTCTCAGGGTAGATATTAATCATCTAAGTAATACACTCGCCTTTTTTTGTAATTGTGCTGCTGTGCCGTCCCCTATGATACAGTAAGAAGGGGCTATAAAGAGGTCAAGTACGAAGTTAGGAAGGGCAATAATCGTTTCCATCAGAAGTAAATACGTAGACCTGCATTCTTAACGTTTCTGTGTCTTACCTGGATTCTATTGAACGGTGGAAGGAGTGTTTTTATGATTGTAGTAATAATTTAAAAAGAATTCTGCGTCACCAGTAGGAGGAAACACGAAAATCTTGCCAATCATCTCTAGTTATTAGAAATACTCATTATGAATCAGATTCCAAAGTGTTTAAGAATACGAGCATTAATTCCACAGGGTACGCACCTATCCTTTCACAACTTTGCGAAATCCGTGAACTGCTTCCACCCACGAGCTTTGTGCGCGTCCCCTTAGTCTCCCCTCTTTCAGAACTGTCTCTTAGCAGTGATTTAGTGAATGTAGTAAATTTTGAAGTGTGTCACATGTCGCAGAAGTTACGTATTCATGGAATGTACACGTGAAGGTCAGCTGGACAGTCACTGCTCATCGACGTTTTCTGACCAACGTGTTTTGTATGCGTTCCAGTTTGTCTTTTAGAGATCTCGATTTGTCACACAGAACAGTCGTTGGTTTGGGTGAATAAAGTAATGTCTTCCCAATAAATTTATTCTTACTAAAAACGTCACCACAATACAACAGTCAGCAGCTGTGTCCCCACGACCCAAGACTCGCTCGGCACAAGTTCACACTGTACACTGAAGATGAGCAGATCAATCCGTCTTTTAATTAATATGACGAGATTTTCACTGCGTTATACATGCAAGGTGCTTGTAACTCTCCATGATCTCAATGACTTTGCTGCGTTATTGAATTTGTGGTGGTATATTCTCTGCTGCATCGATATTCATCAGTGAGTCCGCCAAGAGTAAAGCTTCGTTCGTATATTCAAGCTCTTGTGAATACCTCTCATGACTCATTATCCGCCTCGTGTGTTGCAAAGCGAGGGTGCACTCCGCCTTCCTCTCCTGCATGCACGGAAAAGAAGGCCTGCACATCATTTCAGTATCCCATAAGACCCTCAGGCCCGGAGTGGAGGTCAGACGTCAGATCAATGATCTTTGCTGGAATTGCCTGCAATCTAGAGAGGATCCATTCATTGTTATACAGAAATGCACGAGATCGGGACGAGATCGCGTGTGTGGGATTATGAGTGATCCTTTGTTTATGCGAGAGAGATGCATGCGATTCAGCCTGAAGTTTGCGGTTCCTTAGCGTTGCGCATTAGGCTGCTCGGATGATGAAAGTGGAGAATATCAGAAGAAAAAAAAAAAGAAGATAAACACAAGAGAAGATAAAACAACAATATTCAGCGAGCATGTTATCTCGTGTCCTCTGTGGCTTGGTCGTGTCCCCAGCTGTATAAAAAAAACGCTTGGCAATGTTAAGAATAAAACATCTTTCCAGACTAAAATTCATAGGCTTTCACAATACCCTTTCTGTGCCCTTTGAGGAGGGGTGTGAGCGGCCGCTGCCTTTATATTTTCTTTGTGTCTATTCATCCCGTGGGTTGTCTCAGTGGGCGGAGGAAAAAAAAGTTATTAATTTAGTGCAGTTGGGGCTCGGGAAGAAAAGGCACCGAAGTCTTGCAGTTTTGTCTCGAATGCTCAAAGGAACAATTTGCCAATGAAACCCTGGGGACCGCGATCCTGCTGGCTAGACACAGGAAGGCCGAAAGCTGCCTGCCCTACTTGCTTTGGTGGTGGTGGTGATGGTGGTGGTTACAGAAGGTCGATAGTGCAGGCGGTAGTGGTGGTGGTGGTGGCGAGGTCGTGCTATCAACAAATTAATTATAACTCGTGAAATCGAATATAGATTAGTGAATCATAAAGTACATTACAAGAAGAGTAAATGTAGTGATAAAATGAAAGACAGCAAGAAGAAATGGAATTTAGATTAGATATGAATTAGAGAATAAGGAAGAACATTATTTGCAGTGAGACTAACAGTAGGGTGAGAGACACAGTAAAGTAAAAATGAGAGTCAGATGGGAAGATGGAAGAATGAATATAAATGAAGGAATCAGGAATAACATCATAATGAGAGAGAGAGAGAGAGAGAGAGAGAGAGAGAGAGAGAGAGAGAGAGAGAGAGAGAGAGAGAGAGAGAGAGAGAGAGAGAGAGAGAGAGAGAGAATAATAATAATAATATTAAAGGAAGACACAATAAAATGGAAGAAGGATGGGAAGGAAATACGTGCGATAATAAAGTAATGAATCAGGAAGAACATTAAAAGGAGGGAACGATAATAATAATAATAATAATAATAATAATAATAATAATAATAATAATAATAATGATAATAACAACAGTAGCAGTTGTAGTTGTAGTAGTAGTAATAATAATGATAATAATGGTGGAACACAACAAAAATAAAATAAGATAAAAAAATGGAAAAAGAAATGCAGTAGAGCCGGAGACAGATAATGAATACATAATACGTTGACCTTTACTCCGTTACCTCACCCTGCCATCACCACCCAAACCACCCTCCACCACCACCTCCACCACCACTACCACCCCTCCAACCACCGCCCCCTCCGCCCACTCCTCGTACCGCAAACACCGTCGCCATGTTAGTCAAATAATGGCACAAATAGCTTTTCACGTTCTGTTCTAATCAAATCTCATCTACATTCATGTCCCGCGCGGCAGAAAATGACGCGGACAGCACAATCCCACAGTAATTTACCTCCACACCCCGATTTTTTTATTCTTCTTTTTCCAGGGTCTGCATACGTGAGGAGGAGGAAGAGAAGGTAAAGAGAGAGAGAATGGAAGAGGATCAGGAGTAGGATGATAAATGAGAGGTGCAGGAGGAAGGAGATAAGCTGATAAAGGAGGAAGGGATGAGCAGGGAAAGGAAAGGTTAGTGGGAGTATGTGTGTGAGAAGGAGTAATCTATGCATTATTTATAGGATGGGTGTGTGTGTGTGTGTGTGTGTGTGTGTGTGTGTGTGTGTGTGTGTGTGTGTGTGTGTGTGCCACGGACTCCGCTGGTCACTAACAATCCTTAACATTTCTATTATGGGGAAAGGAAAATTTGTTACGTAATTAGTCTGCAGGGAGTAGGTAATTTCATGAACGCGCTCTCAAATGTCTGTGGGTCACGAATTTAAAGGAATTATGAGCAGTATCAATGCACACGTAATCACGCTCAGGTCATGATCATTATTGGTACTCAGTGTTTAGCAGTTTTTTTTTTAATCTTCTCAGGAAAATGATGCACGTGTTGCAAAGCTCGACTCGTCCTTCTTGTATTGTTTATGAAGTCTCATGTTGAAAATTTGTCGATGTTTGATTTGAAGGTGTAATGCGAAGGAATGCAAAGCAGAATAATTTCTCTCTCTCTCTCTCTCTCTCTCTCTCTCTCTCTCTCTCTCTCTCTCTCTCTCTCTCTCTTTGGGAATGAGGATTAAATACCTCACGCCACACACTCTTCGCTCCCCTTGTTGGCGCTGGCTTCCTGCTCGTCAGAGGTCGCGGGGGTTCGCAGGATGAGCGATAGTTCGTTAAGTTCTGAATGCTAATTAATAACACTTGCGCTCGTAAAACAAATTAATTACAGCTTTCCAGTGCCAATTGCTTCGCGACAAATGATTTTCTATTTCCCTTCACGCTCAGGGAAATAATACGAGACGCATCCACTAATACGACAAAAGGAGTTTCTCAGAATATTACATGAAAAAAAGGAGTTTTCAGACTAATACACAAAAAAGGAGTTTTGAAAATATAACAAATAAGGATTTTCTTTGAGTATTATATTACAAAAGTTTTCAGAAAGAAGTTTTGAGAATGGAGGTTTGAGAATATTAAACACAAAAATTGAATTTCTTTGAATATTACACGATAAAAAAAAAAATCGAAAATACTACATAAAAAAAGAATATTACACGAAAAAATGTTTTCAGAATATTCACGGAAAAGGGAGTTTTCAGAAAATTACACGAAAAAAAAGGATTTTCAGAATAATACACGAAAAAAAAAAAAAAAAACAATGTCACGCAATCACAGTGCACCTCAGTAACTTCACCTTACATATGATCGTAATGCAGCAAGACTGGACATGGTGACACGGATTGCACATGCTTCTAATCATCGCTCAGGTTGCATTACTCTCATTCCAACCTTACACCCGCGCACTGCCTCACCAATACACAGCAACCCCCCAGCACTCATTCCAGCGTTACACTCACACTGCCTCACCAATACACAGCAGTCCTCCAACACTATTGCCGTTACTCACGCCCTCCAGTGCTCTGCCGCTCTATAATTAATTAGCTCCAACTTACTTTAGTCGTATTTTTGTATCCAGGCGCCACACCTGTTGTCCCCTTCCCTCCCGCTCTTTGTGTAGGTCGGCCGGGCAGGCGCTCTCTCTCTCTCTCTCTCTCTCTCTCTCTCTCTCTCTCTCTCTCTCTCTCTCTCTCTCTCTCTCTCTCTCTCTCTCTCTCTCTCTCTCTCTCTCTCTCTCTCTCTCTCTGTGTGTGTGTGTGTGTGTGTGTGTGTTTACCTCGTCTCCTGCCCCTTACTACTATGCGTAAAGCTCTCAACTCGGCGGCTGCTTTGATAAGATCCTCGTCTCATAAGATTTTTCCCTCCAGTTTTTAGTTGCTTAGTGTTTTCCAATAAGACATAATAATCTGCCCGAGCATCATTATCTCCAGTGTTTCTGAGAGCTTTGTTTTCCTCTTGATAAAAGATTATTATTTTTTTTTAAAGATAATTTATAATTTTAAAGTACAAGAGAC
>NC_087158.1:19252039-19259539 GCF_035594125.1 Scylla paramamosain
TTTCTCTCGTATCCTGTAGGTTGTTAATTAAATGGAGTGATAGAGGAGTGGGAAGAGGGAGGAGGAGGAGGAGGAGGAGGAGGAAGAGGAAGAGGAGGAAGGTAGCGACTCGTCTTATCTTGAAACATGAAATTGCATCGGTGTAAGTTACTGGAATGGGTATGGGTGATGCGGCGACAGGAGATGGGGGTCGTAGTGAGGTTGAGGAAAGGAGAGAAAGGGGTGAATTTCACATCCTTGTATGGAAGAAGTAATTTTTTTCTCTGTGTCGTGTGTTGGTGGAAGAAATGGCGCGAGTACCGTGTTCATCGGAGTGCAGGTGGAAGCAAAAGGAAGTAAAGCCAGGAAGAGAGCAAGAAATTGTAACAGGGGTGAGAAAAATGAGAGAGAGAGAGAGAGAGAGAGAGAGAGAGAGAGAGAGAGAGAGAGAGAGAGAGAGAGAGAGAGAGAGAGAGAGAGAGAATATCACGTTCGTAGTGCTTCCAAACTTAATCTGGGAAAGAGTAAATTTGCGCAGCCACGAATCATTTACCACCTGAAACCTGGTATCTTCGTATTAATTAATTACCTGGTTTACCTTCTCATCTTAATGTGGAGTGGAGTGGGAGTCTTTTAAAACACTCCTGCTTGCCTTCAATACACGGCGCCAGTCAGAACCACCACCTTACCCACCACAACCCACTCCTCCTTCTTGTCCCCTTCCTTCCTTTCCCGTCCCTTCAAGTAATCCACCGGTGCTCGCCTTTGCATGTAATCATTATTTTTCCCACTGCAGCAATCGACTGGTGCCCTCTCGCCCTTGAAACAGGCCCTTCCATCTCCGTTCATGCAGGTGACACGACCTGCTCCCCTCCCCTACAAGTGATTCAGAAAATGTATCGCGGAGATGAATCACCTCATTTGAACGGCGAGACGAGTGTGTATCTCATGCTAACAGGCACTTGAGGGGTGGGCGCCGCGAGGGAGACGCACTCAATTGATTGTGGAGTCGGTGATTTTTTAAGAGATTGAGGCGGAGCTGAGAATCGGAGTGAGGGATGGGAGTTTTGGGGTAAACCCTTTTCTCACCGTAATGCTTCCTTCTTTGAAATTAATCGGGTCTTACCTCTCTCTCTCTCTCTCTCTCTCTCTCTCTCTCTCTCTCTCTCTCTCTCTCTCTCTCTCTCTCTCTCTCTCTCTCTCTCCATCCCCTTTTTCTTCCCCTTTCAGCGTGTTCTGGTGTTTGGTGTATACATATGTATCATCGTAACGTCCTCATGCGTGTCGCGGCCCTGGAGACTCTGTTGGTCTTGGAGGAGGCCAGCGGAGACGATCAGACCTTCCCGGAGCCTCCACCGCCGCCGGCAGTCAGGAGACGCCCTTCATCAATATGTAAAGCGGGTCCCCTCAAGCCCAATGGCCTCGCTGAACAAATATTTGAGAGTTGTGATGAGGATTTTAAGGCATGTGAAGGATTTCCGGCGAAGTGAGTGCGCGAGTGAGGGAGTGTGAGAATGTGTGAGAGAATGTGTGGGAGCGGGATACGTGTGATGTGTGAGTGGGTGTGTGGGTGAATGCAAGGGTGAGATGAGTCTGTGTGTGTGTGTGTGTGTGTGTGTGTGTGTGTGTGTGTGTGTGTGTGTGTGTGTGTGTGTGTGTGTGTGTGTGTGTGTGTGTGTGTGTGTGTGTGTGTGTGTGTGTGTCTTTGATAAGAAATTGAGCCCCAGAGTATAGGACAAGGAAGTGAGAAGGAAAAAGAGAGGATTTAACAGAATGGGGAGAAAGAACGAGGGAGAAATGGGAGGATAAGAAGAAAAAGGGGAAAGGGAAAGTGAAGGATATCCAACAACCAAAAGTGCACCTCCAACAATGTTATTTTCTTATTACACCATCACCTTCACCATCACCACCACCACTACTCTCCTTACCATCACCGTCACTACTATCTCTCAACGACTGGATTGAAATTAGCACTAGCCTTCATTGAGAGAGAGAGAGAGAGAGAGAGAGAGAGAGAGAGAGAGAGAGAGAGAGAGAGAGAGAGAGAGAGAGAGAGAGAGAGAGAGAGAGAGAGAGAGAGAGAGAGAGAGAGAGAGAGAGAGAGAGAGAGAGAGAGAGAGAGAGAGAGAGAGATCATAAGGAAGCAATGACTAACCCCCTCAACAGAGAACCATAAGACCTCTCCACCACCTCGACCTTCATTATAAGCAAGTCGAGCATTAGCGTGACGTTCCCTTCCGCCATCCCCCTTCAGTTCACCCCTTCATTAGTGACCCCGTTGTTATGGTAATCCCCCCGCAAGCCTCCTCCTTTTCCTCCTCCCACCTCCTCCTCCTCCTCCTCCTCCTCCTTCTCCTCCTCCTTCTCCTCCTCCTCCTCTTCCTTCCCGTGCCTTCTCCTCCCTTCCTCCCGCCCCACCCCGCCGCCACAAACCTCATCAATTCACCATCAATTTTTGGCGGCGGAAATTGAAACGCTGATCTGACTTGATTCCGAAAACGAGTCTATTCTCGGTGTTGAATATTATCTTTCTTTTCCTTTTCCTATGTCTTTTTTTTCTTTTCGTGTTTGTGTTTGTTTGTTTGTTGGTTTGTTTGTTTTTTTGGTGCGTGTGTGTGTGTGTGTGTGTGTGTGTGTGTGTGTGTGTGTGTGTGTGTGTAAGAGAGAGAGAGAGAGAGAGAGAGAGAGAGAGAGAGAGAGAGAGAGAGAGAGAGAGAGAGAGAGAGAGAGAGAGAGAGAGAGAGAGAGAGAGAGAGAGAGAGAGAGAGCGAGCACGCCAATCATTAGTATATTCAATATGCATATTTTTCTGCTGCTCTGATCATTAACTTATGGTAAAATTGTTTGCCACGTGTCTAAGGGAAACCAAGTAATTTTCCGCATAATCAGTTATGTTCTTTATATTCACAATTTTGTAATTAGTTACTGTTTGTATAATTTTCTCCGTTAGAAACTCTAATTTTGATTATTATTGCTCATTGGAATGAGTGTTTCCAGTGTTGCCAAAACAGTGAACAAGCGCTGTATTGATTACTACGGCAGCGAACGCATATTCAGTCTTGAGTCTTGCGTCACATTGCAGGAGTTACAGGTTTGTCAGGATCTCACTGCTCTCCCTTCATATATTTTCTTTTTGCTGTTTTTTTTTTATTAAATACCTTGGGGGATTGCACAAGAACGAGAATGTTCATTCCGGGAAGAGGGCAGGTCACGAGGAGCCGTCAGGCCTGCTGCTACTCCTCAGTATTGTTGATATCAAATCAGAAACAAGAGGAAGGGAATTACTTTCACGTATTTCATTTTGTGTATGTATTCGCAGCTCGCGCGTGTGTGTGTGTGTGTGTGTGTGTGTGTGTGTGTGTGTGTGTGTGTGTGTGTGTGTGTGTGTGTGTGTGTGTGTGTGTGTGTGTGTGTGTGTGTGTGTGTGCGCGCGCGCGCTTGAATGAGCGCTTATGCTTGTCTGTCTGTCTGTCTGTCTGTCTGTCTCAAACCGCGAATAAAGATGAATCAGTAAAATAAGGATAGAAAATAAATGACAAGCACGTCAGTCCTTGATCCAGCACGGGAAGGAAAGAAGGAAGGAAGAAAGGAAGGATGGAAAGAAGGAAGGAAGAAAGGATGGAAGGAAGGAAGGAAGGAAGGAAGAGAGGAAGGAAGCAAGGTGGGTGTGGCGGCAGTTTAAGCTGTAACTGACTCACCCACCCGCTATTTTATTTTCTTGTTTTAAGTTAGGGGAAAAAAGAGAAAAATGAATGAAAGGACTATTTTGTTTCAAGCTTCTAAAAATGAATCTCTTAGCTCCCTGCTCTCGTTAAGGAGGCTGCGTGACCTTAAGTGTGAGGAACCCTAAGTCTAATTATACGCCTATTACATAAAGAATCACAACCTCACGTGATTTTCAGAAGTTTGGTGTTAAGAGTTAATAGAGAAAACAGCCCACCATTTGTTGTCTCGTTAAGGAAATGGCTCCTGACAGGCGATTTTTTGTGAGAAGTAAAGATGTTGGTAAATTCTTTTTAGAGAGATTTATACCCACGAAATTATATCCCAATTTTCTTACTTTAGAACAGATAGTGCAGTTTATCACAGCCTCGTTAACTGGTCTGCTTCTGTTTGTTCTTCCTTTCTTGTTCCTTCGTGTTCCTTTGTATCTTTTGTGTCTCATAACACGAAACCTTAATATACGCAGTAGCCGTGTTCATTTCCCTAAGAACAGAAACAAAGGAAGAACATACACTGCCTCACCTGTTGACCTTTACGAGGCTGTGACTGAATGCACTTTCTAATCTAAAATAGACGTAGGATAGTAAAGACGAAGACTTCTTCCCACCAACCGATCCTTTAAAAACGTAGAGATGCTAACCAAACCTTACTGGTGCTCGCTTCATTCGATGCCCTGGTCTGATCTGCTGTGTCTTCTTAGTTCATATTTCTGAATCTTCGTGTTTACCAGTGTGTGGCAGCACGTGCATGTCTGGCCCTTATTCTGAAACTCACTGTGCTTTAATAAGGACTATTTTCAGTTACAAAAAGGATTAGTAGCACGTGCATGTCTTGCCCGTATTCTGAAACACTGTGTTCTCATAAAGACAGTTTTCAAAGGCTGCTGTAAAGACCACTTGAGTTTCTAAGAGTGTTTATTCCATCTTTGTTAAACTACTACTAGATATGAAATGCCCTTGAATTAGAACCTTTTTAACCCTTTTTACTATCTGTTTTAGTGATACTTTATTGACATTTGATATTGTTTGAACGCAAAAAATAAGAGGTTAATTTTTGTCTTAACTAGGCAACAAAACTACTTAAATTACGTCACAAAAAAAGTAAATGTCTAAAAGTTGTAGATGATTACGGGCAAAAAATAACTAGCAGGAATAATATAGAAGTAACATAATTTTTTTTTCAGAGGGCTAGGTTAGGTAAGGCTAAGTTAGATTTAGATTAATTCAGTTCATTAATTTCACTGCTGATCGTTTCATTATGTAAATCACGATTTCAAAAGACATCATACTTTGCCCAGAAATAAACAATGGAAATCATAGGCCATAACACGCCGTAGTAGTGAAAAGGTTAAAGGCAGTCGCAATAAGACACCGTAACGTTCAGGAATACGAGTCTGGTTCTCTAAAGCACCCTGGGGACTGCCAGCGCTGTTCCTGAGCCGCCCTTCCTCCCACAGTCTATATCAGTGTTCCATAGAGTTCCGTGAGTTTGTGTTTCGTGCCAGAAGCCTGACGTGGGTAGCGTTTTATGCGTTGTTAATTGAAGGGTTGTGCCAGGAGGCCGCCAACGCCTTGTGGTGAAGGTTGGAAAGGTGATATATCTTGAGGCTTCACTCTCATGCTCCTCGCACCCCTCCACCACTTCGTCCCCCTCTTCCTCCTCCTCTGAGGCTTCGTCCTCTTCGTCCTCATCCTATTCCCTTTCGTTCTCCACGTTCTCGCCCTCCTCCCCCCCTCCTCCTCCTCCTCCTCCTCCTCCTCCTCCTCCTCCTCCTCCTCCTCCTCCTCCTCCTCTTACTTCTTTACCTCCTCCTTCTCCTCCTCTTACTCCTATCCCTCCTCCTTCTCCTCCTTCTTCTCCTTCTCCTACTGCTACTGTTGTCACTACTGCCACCACCACCACCACCACTACCGTCACTGCTATCATTAATATATAATCAGTTTGAGTTTCCAGGTGTCGCCTCTTCAGTCGTCCCTACCCGCAGCATTATCTGTGGTGTGTGTATGGACTTTGAAGGATTAGAGGAGGTGGAGGGGGAGGAGGGGCGGCTAGAGGAGATTATATTAATTTTTAACGAAGCACTTGATCACCGGAACATTAATACGGTGCTAATTAATTCCACTCCTTTTAACTCTTCTTACCAATCTGATTTAATCTCGCCGTGGTTGCCAACGTTCCCTCGCGCCTCGGGGATCTTGAGCTGATTATAACACTCACACTTTTCTGAAAATCTCCAACAAATGGACTTCAGTGATAATATTCTACTCAGTACAACGAATAACCCGCGGCGGTTCCTGGGTTTGTTGAAAATTTTATCATCTACCTTAGTTAATTCTTACCCCTTCTCGTGTAGCAGATTACTAACCTTGCATACTATTTCTCGTCGCGCCGTGCTAAGGGACCCTAATGTCTGCTGTGTTATTTACCGAGGGTGTTGTGTCGTCAGAAGAGAGCCAGATTACCTCGTCTCGTCTCGCGCCACGTCGCAGACACGGCCTGGAACAGCTACCGCTCTTAATCTGTATGTATGAGGTGGCTTTATCCGAATTTCCCTTCCGCTGACGACGTGCAAAGACCAGATTCTCGAGTTTAATGAGCGTGAGTGTCGCAGCTTTCTCGCCACCCTCCCCCGCGCCCCGCCCGTCACGGTAGAACACGGAGGAAAGGATGGCGTACTTCTTGTTGTTGTTCTGTCTTGATGTCTCTCCTGTTCTCAGACATCCAAGTACGGACCTTTATTTGTATCTTTGTCTTAACCTCTTCGACATTTACTACTTGAGATTAACTGCTACTCAGAGAAGACAATCGAGGGTGACAATTTTGGTGAAGGAAGAGAGGGGTGATGGTGTGATTGAGAATTGTTTGATTGATTGATTGATTGGGTTCATGCGTCACAACAACGAGGTCATATGGCGCCATGATGGAGGCCGGGGAATGGTTTGTGTCAGGCGGCAGAGAGGGGAGGAAGAGTTGTGTGAGGGGTGATGCAGTGTTGATGGAGGTGATGGAGGGCGGCTTCCGAGGGCAGGCTGTGGCGGGGACTGGTGTGTGGGACGCGCCGGGTGGCCACAGATGATTCAGCGACAATTAAGAGTTTGAGTAAATCTTTTCTTTTACAGATATATTTATTTTTTTGCTAGCCAGACTCTTCATTTTTACTCATCAGATATTATATTTTTGTTATTCTTTCTTATCAGATAGCACTGTAATACTCCAATCGGACATTGCTTTTTTTTCTCCCAATATAGTTTTTTTTTGCTTTTTTTTTCTCCCAATATAGTTTTTTTTTGTATTTTTCTTTCTCTAGACATAATATTTATAATTTTCTTCATCACACATTTAAATTTTTTTTTTTTTCATCAGACATTACTTATTCATCTTTTCCTCGCTAGATGTAATTACTACATTATTTTCCTCCACAGGTATTGTATTTCTACTTTTCCTTAATGAAGGTTTTCTTTTTAGTTTTTTTCCATTATGAGGCATTGCTTTTTTTTTCTCATCATACATTATTATTTTTTCCTCAAAATACATTACATTTTTATTCTTTTACTCACCCAACTTTTTTTTTTTTAACCTTTTCATGAGCCAACATTACATTTTTATTTTCCTCAACAGACACTGCATTCTTCTCTTCTTCTCTCTCACGAAACTTTCTTTATCTTGTTCCTCATCAGACATTACTTTTAGTGCAATTGCAGGCCAGTCACCTTCCCTGCCATCACACGATCACTTCTGATGCCGTACTTACCTGTACGTGGACACGTCTCTTTCCTATCATCCATGCCACACACTCCT
>NC_087158.1:19262039-19272039 GCF_035594125.1 Scylla paramamosain
TTTCATTAGCGAAGTCACTGCGTTTTTCTTTGTTTTTTTTTTTTTTTTTTTTTTTTCCGGAGTCATCTTTTTTTTTTTTTTTATGGAGAGCCAAATATATCCGAAAATTTTTCGTGAAATTTTCAAGTTGTTATGGTAAGGCGAGTAATCTACATGAAGGGTGCCTGCTGCCACGCTTCACGAGTATTGCCGTTTCGAAAACACCTCCAGAAGCGGAGATTTATGTCAACTTCTGTTACTTAAATGTTGCTTCATAACTTTCTGACTTAAATGGGTGAATGTTTTCCTATTATTTCGTTTGATCAACCTATATGTGTGGCGATGAAAGCAAAAGAAAAACGTATCTTGTATTTATGAAAACAAAGGCAAAAAGAATTAAAGAATATACAGGACACTGAAGGAAGCAAACACACTCTTGCCTCGGGTGATGAGGAGCAACCCGAGAAGAGAGAAGCGACCCGCGTCCTTAATCTCGTGACTGCGTGCCGTGATTCCTCGCAGTAAAGCGTATCGAGGAGCACTTCAGGCGGTGTTTGTACCCACTGAGACGGCAAGGATCAGGAGGAAGGAGAGAAGAACGTGATTTGGAGTGATAATGAAACGTGCGTTGATTTATTTTTTTTTGTACATGAATGATATCAAAGAGTCAAAACTCCACTAGAGAGAAAAAAAGTTACGTAAATTTAATGTGGTTTTATAATATTACAGAAATAACAATGAATCAGAATTGCAATACCTTCCAAACTACAAGACAAGCACGTGGAGCATATACCACCTCGCGTGCTGTGTGTCTGCTTGGCGGGGGCGGAGGCGATCTATTTTCAGACTTGGTGGTGGTAAGATCTGGTTCAGTACTTTTCATTGCGTCGTGAAAGATGTAAAGTTCCTGCAGTGTTGTTCGTGTTGATGTGATTCTGCTGAGAACTTGTACATATTGGTTCTGGGTACAGGAAGTCTGGAAGTGTTAAATATGCAATGATACAAGCGGGCAATGATAGTAAGAGCGTAAGACCACAAGGTAATATTTTTAATTTATGTGTTCAGAATTTCTGAGGTCTTGCCAAGGAGCAGGACGGTGAGTATGGAAGCCACGCTTAGGGATCACCTTTCTTTTTACAGCAGTAGCAGTAGGTCAGTGACAGGATCGATGCAGGTTGTGCAGAAAGATTTAAAACGTCTTATGTTTTTATGTATATATGTCTCTGTCTCTCATTTTATGTTTGTGTGGGATGACCTTGGACAGGGAAGGTGAACAGGTGACCTCGTGTCCTGGTTTCGCGTTCTTAACACTCCAGGTTCTCAAGTGGAGTATTTTCAAAGGCTACTGGGATGGTTAATGAAATTCTTGATATGTTTTCTCCCATTAATTTTCTAGAACTTTGTTAAACTATTAATGACATTATAAAATAAAAATCTTTGATAACCTCAGAAACTTGTAAAACCTGTTCAAAGAACTGGAGATGTTTGAGGTTTCATAATACGTACATGCCTTGGACATAACTCGGTCAAGGTTGCCAGTAAAAGGAAGGAGGAAGCTCCAGTATAAACAACTTCTTTGCTTTAATATTTGAGTAAGTAACACGGAATTACTACTTGTAAACTTGCCACGTTCCTTAATACTTCCTACCAAGTACTAATGCAATTCATATTCCACCGTCACTGTCACAAACTGCAGCCAGCACTGAAGAGTGCCTCAGCAATCGTTGGGACGCAGCTGATCGAGTGGTCTTTCATATTCATGGAAGTGTTTGTGTGTGCTGGTGTACGTACATGTGTGTAGCTCTGTCGTCGTATTTGTATCTATTGATCTATGTATCCACCTATATTTTTGTCAACCTACCTATTTACCAACCTTCTGTCTATCTGCCTATCTATTGGTGCATTTTGCTAAGTTCAACTACCTACTCATCTGTTTGTTTATCTTTGTATCTATCTCTCTATCTCCCATTATATATATATATATATATATATATATATATATATATATATATATATATATATATATATATATATATATATATATATATATATATATATATATATATATATATATATATATATATATATATATATATATATATATATATATATATATATATATTTATAAGAACGTAAGAAATAAGGGAAGCTGCAAGAAGCGACCAGGCTTACACGTGGCAGTCCCTGTATGGAAATATACCTACCTATTTCCACATATCATCCCCATCCATAAGCTCATCTAATCTTCTCTTAAATCTCCCTAATGTCCTAGCACTAACAACATGATTACTGAGTCCGTTCCACTCATCTACCGCTCTATTTGAGAACCAATTTTTTCCTGTCTCTTTCCTAAACCTAAATTTTTCAAGTTTGAATCCGTTATTTCTTGTTTTATCCTGGTTGCTGATCCAAAAAATTTTGCTTACATCCCCCTTGTTATAACCCTTATGCTACTTAAAGACTTCCATCAGGTCCCCTCTTAACCTACGTCTCTCTAAAGAATGTAAATTTAACAGCTTCAGTCTCGCCTCGGAAGGAATACTCCTCATCCCCTGTATTCTTTTAGTCATTCTCCTCTGTGCTGATTCTAATAGACCTATATCTTTCCTGTAATGTGGGGACCAAAACTGCATAGCGTAGTCTAGATGAGGTCTGACCAGCGCCAAGTATAACTTTGAAATTACTTCTGGCCTTCTACTTTTAACACTCCTAAAAATCAATCCTAATACCCTATTTGCCCTGTTTCTGGTCTCTATGCATTGATTTCCTAGACGGAGTTCAGAGTTAACTGTAACTCCTAAGTACTTTGCATTTGTTGATATTAAACTACATTTGCCATCTGTCCGTCCATTCATTCATCCTATCCAAATCTGCCTGCAAGGCGATGGCATCCGATTCTGACCTAATTAATCTACCTATCTTTGTGTCATCCGCAAATTTACTAACATCACTGCTAATTCCACTATGCAAGTCATTGATTTATATTAAAAACAACAATGGCCCTAATACTGATCCCTGTGGCACCCCACTAATTACATGACCCCACTAGGATTTAGAGCCGTTTATTACAACTCTTTGTCGTCTGTCGCTTAGCCATGACCTTATCAAGCCTAACACCTTCCCATCTATCCCGAGTGCCCTAACCTTTCTCAGAAGCCTTTGATGGAGTACCTTGTCAAATGCTTTTACTAAAGTCCAGATATAAGATGTCATAACCATCACCATTATCTACTGCCTCGTACACTTTACTGTAAAAATTTAACAAGTTTGTCAGGCAAGACTTGCCCTTCGTGAAGCCATGCTGTGACTGATTTATCAAGCAATGTTTGTCTAAATGTTCCCTAATGTTCCTCGTTATTACTGACTTCAATATTTTGCCCATGTAGTTGTATATACCAGTTTTACTTTTCGTGTGTCGTGATGCATGTTCCTCAGAGTCTCCCGAGGGAGTGGCTGAAGCAGAAGTTTCCAATTGGTCCTGTCCATACACGTGATTCTTGCGCGCTTCACTCCTTTCCGTCTCTGTCACTATTTATCTCTCTCACTGTGCGTGCGTGCGTTCATACATGCGTTTCTACGTGCATTCGTCTCTCTCTCTCTCTCTCTCTCTCTCTCTCTCTCTCTCTCTCTCTCTCTCTCTCTCTCTCTCTCTCTCTCTCTCTCTCTTCAGAAAGACAAACCCGGTACCTCCAGTACCTTTCATCGTTGCAGAATTTCTTTTCCATTTGTCTGCTCCATCTTTGCATGACAGTTTTTCACACAGACATTTTCATCACTCTCGCCTACTTTTCTGTTCGCCTCAGGAAATCTGGTAATAAATTTCGGAGACTGTTATATCTGGTTCCATGTTTTATCCACGCTTAAGGATGTGGTATGTCATTCTTGGCGCTATCATCTGACAATGCATTCTCCCGTTTTTTTTTTTTTTTTTTACGTACATTTACATTAATTTTAAGTGTCCTCTTCATGCTTGAGTACTTGTTTCGAATGTTTGTTCTTTATTACTCGTCCATTCAACACGATCGCATTCTACTTCCCACACTTCCCTTACAGTCTTAACAGAAAAGAGTTTGTAAAAGACTTTTATTCTTTTCTCCTTACATACTTTTCTTTTCCATTTTCTTGCTGCGATAAAATTCTTCGATCTACTTTCATAAATCCTTCAGCTCTGCATTCAACATGGCGTCTTCCGCAAAAAGAATGTGGTGACCTAATTTTCGTGCACATCTTATCTAACGCTGCTGGGTTTTGTGGTGATTTCTGTAACAAACGCGCAAAACAATGCTTAGTCTGATTCAAATATATTCTGAAATTTTCACAAAGTCGTTCCCTCGCAACAGATGTAACATTTCGGAGCTTTAAACACCTTCCATGTAGCTTTAACATACCTAACATTGCTCCTCAACCCTGTTATATACTTTCAACAGATTATAAGTTATGAATTATAAATTAACTAATTGTAATTAAAATTATATATAAGTTTTCTCTTTTACCGAAAATTTCTCTTTTCACAAATTATAGACAACACAGCCATTTCCATTTCTAATTCCAAGTTGTCTGTCATACGAGAAACATTCAATCTCTTACAGTTTCCCTTTCATGATTTCACGTTTCACTTTTTATGGAATTTATTTCCGATTCTTCAAAGTCCTGGTCGCCTTTCAACTTGATTAGTTGCATCTTTTCTGTGTAGTGTGTCTCGAAAATGCTTTTTTCATTACTATACACGTTCCAATCCTTGAATCTCTTTGTACCTTTACATTATTAGTTTCCAAAGTGTTCTGTCCACTTTTCTTGAGCAGGCGCCGGCTTTCTTGGTACTTTACCCTTGTTATCTTTGACTTAGTCTTGTATGTTGTTCTTTTTAGGTTCTCCAAACTCCAAATTTCTATTTACACTCCTTTGATATCCAATAATGTGGCTCGGACGATGAAACGTGACGCAGGTTGTTGCGAAATAGTCTGTGAAATACTGAATTGTGAAATCCTTTATTTCCAAATAGTGATTCAGAACAAAGTGGATGTTGATAATCCAAGGAGCTTTGCAGTCTCTCCTCACTGTAACTCGCTACGCTCTCCCCGCCTCACTCTTACTACCAGTGTACAGGAGTAGGTGTGCATCCTGAAGGCTAATGCAATATTTGAAAAAGATGGATAATAACAAATATGTATCAAAGCTCTTGAAACGAGTGGAATATGGGATTCAACCGCATATTTGAATATATTGCTAATCTATAACAGGTATTCTGTATCATTTGTGGGTAATTTTGGGTTAAATTTTTTTTTTTTGGTGAATTTTTTTTGGCGTGAATTAAGAAAAATGTTTCGCGGTCACTAAACAGCTGTCGAACGTCGCTGCATAATAAGCATATTTTCAAGTAATAATTTTTAGCTTTTATACTGATAAATTACAGGTATGGTCTAGGAAACACCTAACCCATGTAACAGCGAAGCTCAGTTTTGCAGTTGTATTGACAGGTCATCGCTGTAAAATAATGTAATGAATACAAAATAGGTGAGAACGCTCTGCTCTGTTTTGACACCATTATCTCCCATAAAATTGTTAGAAACCATTAATCCACTAAAGAGTTTGCATCAGGGTCAGTTACCAATGGTTCACATGTTAGTGGAGTGGATGCATTCCTCCAAACATTGATTCATTATAGAATATAACAACTCACATTGTCGAGAATATCAGTTGCAGAGGGAGAGAGGATGAGGAGGAGGAGGAGGAAGAGGAGGAGGAGAAGGATGAGGAGGAGGAGGAGAAGGATGAGGAGGAGGAGGAGGAGGAGAAGGATGAGAAGGATGAGGGGAAGGATGAGGATGAGGAGGAGGGGAAGGATGAGAAGGAGGAGGATGAGAAGGAGGAGGATGAGGAGGATGAGATGAGAGAGAGAGAGAGAGAGAGAGAGAGAGAGAGAGAGAGAGAGAGAGAGAGAGAGAGAGAGAGAGAGAGAGAGAGAGAGAGAGAGAGAGAGAGAGACTCTTAAAACACAAGGTCAAAACAAGCCCAAAAGGTCAAGAATGCTTTAGATCTTAATTTCCTCTCAACTCACAATTCTGAAGACCGAATCAAAGGTCTCGAAACGCCCCTTGCATAAACCCTCTGACTTGGATTCCCCGTCCCGCCTCGCTCTGCTCGGCTCCACTCAGCCTGTGAACGGTCCTGAGGCTGACTGGGCCTGACCTGGGTTACCTTCATGCAATTCAGTTCTGGGGCACGTAACAAGAGGAAGAGGAAGCGGGAGAGGAAGAGAAGAAGGAAGAGGAGGAGGAGGAGGAGGAGGAGGAGGAGGAGGAGGAGGAGGAGGAGGAGGAGGAGGAGGAGGAGGAGGTGGTGGTGGTGGTGGTAGTGGTGGCGGCGGCGGTGGTTGTGGTAGTAGTGATGGAGGCAAAGGAGGAGGAGGAAGTGTAGGAGGTGAAGAAGAAGAAGAAAAGAAAAAGAATAGGAAGAGGAAGAAGAAAAAGAAAAGAAGAAAAAGAAAAAGAAGGAAGAAAAGAATTGTACGTAACGTAATAGGAGGACGAGAGAGAGAAAAAAAAAATTATCAGATAGAAAAGGAAGCGGAGGAGGCAGAGGAGAAATCAGAAGAGGAGAAAGATAGAGCGGAAGAGGGAAAAAAAAAAAAAGAAGAGAAATAGTAATAGGAACAGACGGAAGTACGAGTAAACAGCGAAGGAGAAAGGAAGAGGTGACTAAGAACAACAATTTGGTAGCAAGTGAGGCAAGGCGTGTAGGGGGGGAGGATTGCGGAGTACAGAGGGGGCACTTTTGGACCTCAATGGACAGAAAACAGACGGTGAGGGTCGAGAGAATGAGAGGCAGAGGATGAGAGAAGAGGCAATAAAAGAGACAAGGAACAAAGAATAAAAAGAATGGGAACAATAGTTAAATGACAGAACGATACCAGAGGAAGCACAGACAAAGGGAGGTACAGTTGTTTCTCTTTTCATTCTCTTTTTTCCTTTCTCCTCCGTTCCTTCACTCTACTCTCTCTCTCTCTCTCTCTCTCTCTCTCTCTCTCTCTCTCTCTCTCTCTCTCTCTCTCTCTCTCTCTCTCTCTCTCTCTCTCTCTCTCTCTCTCTCTCTCTCTCCTCCTCCTCCTCCTCCTCCTCCTCCTCCTCCTCCTCCTCCTCCTCCTCCTCCTCCTCCTCCTCCTCCTCTCCCCTTTTCCCTTATTCTCTCATCTTTCTTCCAGTCCTCTTCCTTCTTCATTTGCTTTCACTCCTTTGAGTTTCTATTATCTCCCTTCCTCTCCCTCCTCCTCCTCTGTCTTCTCTTCCCTCACCTCTCTTCCTTCAGGCATTTCAACTACTTTGCTCTCCCATCCCCTTACCCTCCTTTCTCTTCTTCTCTCTCCACTTCCTTCCTTTCCTTCTTTTCTCTTTCCTCTTCTCTCCCTTCCTCTCCTATTCGTATCAGATCCTCTCCTCTTCCATCTTCTGTCCTCTCCACTTACCTCTCTCCTTTCACCTCCTCTTCCCCCACTCCTCTTTTCTCTTCCTACTCCTTCCTCCTACTCCCTCAGCCTTTTTTTCCTTGCTTCCTCTTCCCTCCATTCCTCTTTAATTTCCTCCCCACCATTCTTCTCTTCTCCTCTTCCGTCTTTCATCCCTTCCACTCTCTTTTCCTCTCTCCTTTTGCATCCCTTTGCCCCTTCCTTCTTTACTTTCCCATTACTTCCCTTTTTACTTCTCAGCCTCTCCCAGCCATTCCTTCAGCCTGCCTGCAGTTCCCCTGCCTCCCCTTCCCTCCCAGCGTGTCCTCACAGTTTGAAAACTCTCGGTAGGAATCAGAACACGTCCCATTCTTACCGCGCCTCCTGTCACCCTCTTGTTACCCTGAGAGGCACACACTGGCTGCATCCAGGCCTTCCGGAATGCCTAGCTGCTCGCCATCTTCCCGCACAGCCAAGTTTCCACCGCTAGCTCGCTGGGTATTGATTTTACTTATTTGAAGGAAAAAAAAAAGACTGACAGTGAAATAAAAAGTAGCTCGCTCGCTATGAATTTAAATGGCTGATCAAAACCAATCAATGAAGCACGAGTGATTAATGGACTTTTTTTTCGCTATACCTCATTTGGTTGAATTAATGAGGTAGGGTGAGCGTCCTCTTGACCCCTCCGTGCAGGTTTGAATTTTATTTCGTAAATCACGTAAACTGACGGGCCATCGGACTCTCAGTATCTATGAACATTTAGAAAGAGTTAGACACTTACGAAACTACATATATTAAGGACATAACATAGAAAATAAAGGATGCTGCTGGAGGTCAGGCCTACACGTGGCTGCTCCTGAACGAAACATACTTAACTACTTTCACCTATCATTCTCGTCCATGAATTTGCTTAATCTTTTGATACTCCCTAATGACTCGGTATTCGCACACGTAGGTATCATCTTCCAAGAATACTAAATTAATGAATAAGACAGCATGATGAGCCAGTTCTTATTGGAGGGAAGTCAGTGCTAAGAAGTACGAATACAGTTTATAAAACATCGTCTTGCAAAAACAAAATAAACAAAAATATGAAACGGGTCGGATGTTATTGACAGGGAGTCTGTGATACGGAGGACGAGTATTGCTTATCAAGTACTAGTTTGCGAGAGTACAGCATTATAAAAAAAAGAGAAAAACAAATAAGGTGAATGAGATGTAAAAGGAATCCGTTTTTATTAGCAAAAAATGAGTACAATTATGAGAAGACTTCAGAGTTTAATGGGTGATCAGGCTGAGGCGGCAGTGTGTACAAGCTGCCGGGAGAGTGGATTAGTCTTGTAGCCACGCGTTTAGTGCTGGTATTGCCAATGTTACACGGGAGGCAAGTGAGGCGTGATTAAAAAGTGGAAGTGTAATGGACGTGAATCTCTTATGTGTGGAGGGAATTAAAAGAAGTTTAGGGCGTACTTGGTTTTTATCGCGTAAGCAAACCTAGACGAGGCGCCATTCAGAGGGAGATAAAGGAGACGTGCTCGTATGAGGGAGATTAAAGGAAAACCATGTGACTAACGACGAGAGATGACGACGCTACTACTACTACTACTGCTACTGCTACTACTGAAATGGTTACCTCCAGTGTAAATCACCCGCAGAAAAATGAAGTGCAGCATGATCATTCGTAAGGATAGGGTGACGCTTTATCATCAAGGGAGACTAATTGACTAGCACGACAGGTTCTGAGTGCAGTTAACATTCTAATCACCAGTACATGCATAAAAAGCAGGTTTCAATATGCAAACTGTTCATTACGTAGAGTGTAATAAAAGAGATTTATTTATTCATGCTTTTATTGAGAACAGTGCCAAAATTACGAAACATTTTTGCTAGCATTAAGAGAAGCCAACTCTTACCATTCGCCACTGTCACTCAAGCCATCGAGGGAACAAACTAAAACTTACGAGAGGCAGATGCACATTTTCCATTAACATGTGTTCTTTGGAAGGTGTAGATGGTGAAGTTCATATTAACTCCTACATGCATACACTACCACTCACTCGCTTATCCACGCACACATACCAGTACACGCCCACTCACTCTTCCACGCGCGCGCACACACACACACACACACACACACACACACACACACACACACACACACACACACACACACACACACACACACACACACACACACAAACAAATACAATCCCACTCATTCGCCCACCCACACACAGGCACGAGCACACTCCCACTCACTCTCCCACCCACACCCACGCACACCCCACCTACACGCTTATAGCTGCCACGCTTCACTTCGGCAACTTAGGCGCAGAACACTGACAGAAAGACAAATGTCCTTCTAGCGTGTCTTGTTGATCCCACCACCGCCATGCAAGTTTAATGGAACCCTCCTTTGCCTCGACTCTGCAAAGGAAACAACTTCACGAGAGGAATTGTGCTTTATTTATTCATTTATTTATTTGTCTTTTTTTTAATTCCCACAAAGTTTGGCTATGCATACATCAATTAAGCCTCCTTTCTTTTTTAACTCATGTTTTAGTCAAATTCGTGTTCCCG
>NC_087158.1:19274539-19302039 GCF_035594125.1 Scylla paramamosain
AACAATGAAAATATTGTGCCTTGTGTGTGTGTGTGTGTGTGTGTGTGTGTGTGTGTGTGTGTGTGTGTGTGTGTGTAATGGGAAGCCTGAACCAAAAGTTCAAATCACGTGAAATTCGGCGGGCTAATTAAAATCCGGCCACAGGCTGCTCGACATAAATTTTATCCCCATCGTAATCTTGGAGGCTTTTCTTAAGAGCAGAAAAACTTCCACTCAGAAAAGCAATTTTTTTTTTTTTCAATTTTAACTGTAGAGGTTTTATTTTGGTGTAATTGAAAAGCTTTTTTGGAAGCACCAACTGGAAATGCAAATGAAAGGTCAGTGTCCATTATCTATACGATAATGGATTGACGTTCTAGGTCAGGTTAGAGCTCATGAACTTGGGTTATACTCGTATCGTAGATTTCCAAAGTAATAATTGTTTTTGTTAGGTTTAGTGTCTTATCTTCAAACAGGTGGGCTATAAACGGAAGCACCCCTGGTCTGTAGGGACACAGAGCCCTTGCGAAGACTGCTAGGTTTTCTCTGCTCCATTTAGTGGCAAGTGAAAGTTGGTAACTAGAGAGTTATGTAGCAACTTTCCAGGAGTTACGCAATTCATCTTAGGAGGCTTGTCTGTCTGGTGAGGATGAAAAATGCTTAGGTGTCAGAATATGAATAGTACGCATGTAGAGTTCATAACACGATAAAGAAAAGCCATGAAGAAATAATAAAAAGACAAGCGATTTGAACGGGTATTCCACTACCGGTGATAGCAGCAAGAACAGGTTGGTAGGAAAGAAAATTTGAGGTAAAGATCCAAAGTAGAACATAATTTTTGTTAAGGTAGTTTGGAAACTTGAGATTTAAGCAAGTCTTTAAAACTTCCGAAATGTTTTATGAAATTCCTTAAAAGAACAGACCTGAATACCCTTCAAGTAAGAAAAAGGCAAACTGTTGACCATTCGTAAATTTCACATTGGCAATCAGAGAAGGCTTCAAGGTGCTGTTTGAATGTTGGGACAGAAGGCAGACACCTGAACATTTTCAGAGAGACCTGCATTTTTACACGTCTTCCGGGCCGCTTTGGAAGATGTAGTTTTGATGGTCAACATTTCTGCAATCGACTCAGTAAAGTAGTGCGCCAACTTATATCAAGAAACAGTGAGGTTTCAAGTCACTAAAGACAGGTAAGAACATACCTTAGATCAGGGTTGTCTTTTCTCGTCATGCAAGCCAAGGAACGCCAGCACGATTATTTCCCATCACAGCGTGTCTCTATATAAGAACACAAGAAATAAGGGACTGCAAGAAACCATCAGGCCTACACGTGGCAGTCCTTGTATGAAATATACCTACCTATTTCCACCTATCATCCCCATCCGTAAATCTGTCTGATCTTCTCTTAAAGCTCCCTAATGACTCAGCACTAACAACTTGATTACTGAGTCCGTTCCATTCATCTACCACTCTATTTGAGAACCAATTCTTCTT
Organism: Scylla paramamosain; assembly: GCF_035594125.1. Lineage (NCBI taxonomy): Eukaryota > Metazoa > Arthropoda > Malacostraca > Decapoda > Portunidae > Scylla > Scylla paramamosain. The sequence goes on from NC_087158.1 coordinate 19,276,013, forward strand.
ATCTCTTTTTAAACCTAAATTTTTCAAGCTTGAACCCGTTATTTCTTGTTCTATCCTGGTTACTGATCCTAAGAACTTTGCTTACGTCTCCCTTGTTATAAACCCTTATACACTTAGAGACTTTTATCAGGTCCCCTCTTAACCTACGTCTCTCTAAAGAATGTAAATTTAACAGCTTCAATCTCGCCCCGTGAGGAATACTCATCTCCTGTATCCTTTTAGTCATTCTCCTTCGTACTGATTCTAATAGACCTATATCCTTCCTGTAATGTGGGGACCAGAACTGCACAGCGTAGTCTAGATGAGGTCTGACCAGAGCCAAATGTAACTTTAATATTATTTCGTGATTTCTACTTCTAACACTCCTAAAGATGAATCCTAATACCATATTTCCCTGTTTCTGGTTTTTATGCATTGCTTTCTGAGAAGGAGTTCGGAGCTAAGACAACTCAACATTCTTTTTGCATAGACCTCTAGATCTAAAACTGACATGTGACAACATGCACTGTCTCGAAGACACTTAAAAGAAGAAGAAAAAAAAAAAAACGTGATTTATATTCGGTACATATTTTTGGTTAGACGAACACGATATGTACATGTCGTAGTCAGCAATATTTATGCCTAGTTTCTTGGCATTAAGTTTTCTTGCAAAGTTTGACGACCTGATCATTTCAAACCTGTCTCAGGATCAGTCATTGACTTTCTTCACACTGTATAGTTCTACAACCGCACTTGCACCGAATTATCTGTTTACCGTTTATCACCACCACTGAGGACGCTACAGCTCACCGATACCAACATAACATTTAACATCACATTACTCGGATTGTCACATACAAAAAAAAACTCTCTCCCGGTGTCTCTCTTCCTTTGCTTATGTTTTAACTCCGTGACGTCGGAGCGTCATTCTTGTACATATGGTAGGTACCGATATTATGTAGAGCTTAGAAATATATTCTCCTGCTTGTTGTCTGTTTTCATCTTTCCCGCCACTTATTCTTGTCACTCTCTCTGCGTTTACCTGTCTCTGTTTTTGTTTTTACGTGTCTGTTTATTTTTGTTCGTCTATCTACATCTTTATCGTCTGCCTGGCTGTCGCTGTCTCTGTCCCTACCCAAACACTACATACTCCTAGTCACTGGAGTATGTACAGCTGGAAATGTTTACGTCTGATTACATTTTTTTTTGGGGTGGAAATAATTGTGTTGGTGAGTCGGGTGATTTAAAAGCATTACCTAGGTTAGCAGCCGCCGCCACTGAGTATGTATAGGCAGCGAGGGAGCGGGAGGGGGCAAGCGGCAACAGGTTTTAGCGCCCAACTTATTCCCTGGTTGGACACTTCCCTAACGATCACGTCACGGGGCTAACGTTAGTGGCGACCCCCAAAAAACATCGTTACTCCGGGGCGGTAAACGGTGGTGGATATTTTAGGGAGTGGTTGTTGATATTTCTATAAATGTGCAGTATGTGTTATGTTATCACAGTGTGAGTGTTTTTTTTGTTTGTAATTGTGGGATCTGGTGTAATTCCAGGACCTGTAGAGGGTTACGAACTAAATATCTTAATCTCCCTCAACATCAAGCAGGGGATTTCAGTAAATATTCAATGCTGCAATCCTAGCGAGTGCAAAATCTGAAACGATAAATTTTGGTTAAGTCTTAAAATAGAAGTGCACGACCCTAATATTTGCTTTACCCGACAACGAAAACAGATTATTAAAACTACTGTGTACAGCCACAGCGCGTATGTAGAGTTTGAAAGTGTGGGAGATGTAGGATTTGCAATAGGTAGCAGCACACGAGCTTTGGCGTGGTGGTGGTGATCGGAGCGGAAGAGGGAGTGCCATGAGGGAACACGTAAGCATATATTGCGCACCTTTAAACGCTTCGGAACACAAGCGGCGTGAGTGCATGGGAAAAAAAAAAAAAAATAGAGCGTGCTTCACGCTGGTGCTGGCGATGGGAATGAGCACACTTAACGCAGAGGGCAATTGTGAGTGAGTTATGTGTAGCCTGGCTTGGTGTGGCTCTCTTTGCGTCCGTCGATCGCTTGCTTGGTGGGTTCTGGCTATCGACGCATAATGGAAGAATTTTTAATCTGTGGTTCTTCGAAATAATGTAAGTAAAGTTACAACATTAAGAAGTTAATGGTGACTCTGCTTCCTTGTAAAGTTGTAACGCCACTGGTTTTTTGGTTAAGTAGCATGGAGAAAGTTAATGATATGTCGCTGGTTCTTAGTAGAGTTGCAACATTTAAATCTTCCAGACTCGTGACTTTATCACTAAGAATATTCATGAATCCAAGTCTGTGATATTCGTGCTGAGGTGGAGCGAACACAAGTGTTTATGGACTCGTACATTTTACAACATATGCAGATATATCAGCACATAAAATAGATAAACATGTCAAATAAAAATCGATAGATGGTAAAATATTGGTACAAAATAGTAAGCAGATAAAAATGAAAATATATACATAAGTGAAATAAAATAAAGTAGAAAGAAAAAAAAACGAGTAAAAATAAACACTGGAGCTAAAGATTAACTGGGATCCATTTACATTAATCAAAATATCCTCCCCGGTAATCGGTGTAATGCTCGCAACGCACTGAATAAAATGCGTGATTTTGTTGACCTTTTACGTTGTAGCAGGATGTTGAGGACTCTGCATTGATCACACCTTTCACCGCGTATTTTTTTATCATCATTTCTTATTTTACTTATTTCTTACTGTGAAAGTGGCTTGCGGAAGTGCGTTGACCATGTAGGTGCGCTACCGGCTGGCGGCACCTGCTCCTGACTCTCCCCGGCGTTGGGTTCAGCGTGTAGTGTTCCAGCGTGTATTGTACTTATTCACAATGCATGTACGGAGGGGTCATTGAGTTAAGGCTGCTTTAAGTACGTAAGTTCAGAGGGTACGTGTTTCTAAAGAAGAGCAGAAAGGAAAACATAACAGGAGCACGAATAAAGAACGAACAGTACCTATTCGTTCTTACAGAGCTATTTGTGACAACCATATTGTGTAGCATACAGTGAGAGAAATGGAAAGGCGTTGCCATAGACGAAGACTCAGGAGAGTGAGAGCATAAACGAATGTTCTAAGAAGGATGAGGAGGAAGAGGAGGAGGAGGAGGAGGAGGAGGAGGAGGAGGAGGAGGAGGAGGAGGAAAATGCTATATTAAGGTAAGTAATAGCAGCTAAAGTGGTAATCTACGAGTGCTTGTGATGTAGAATTATTATTATTATTATTATTATTATTATTATTATTAGTAGTAGTAGTAGTAGTAGTAGTAGTAGTAGTAGTAGTAGTAGTAATAGTAGTAATAGTAGTAGTAGCAGCAGTAGTAGAAGTAGTAAACAAAAATGACAAGAACAAGTAGTTTATTTTTAAAGAAGTATCAACGGTAGTAACAAGAACAAGGAAGGAGGAAAGAATTCAAGAAACAAAAGAACAGAGAAAGAAGAATGAGTAACGAAAGAAAAGAAAGGGAGCAGAAAGAAAAACTCCAGCAGTATCACCGTAACGTTATTTGGACAGCATTACGCCACGCGATCGACAAGTGCAGTGTATACAGGGATAGCATTTCACTCCTCGACATCTACCGCAGCTCTTTAAATATTCCAGAGGGTGCGTCTGTTGCGTCTCACCGCCAACACTACTGTATCGAGCCCTGTGTGTCTGCCTGCATTGCACGCGCGCGCGCACACACACACACACACACACACACACACACACACACACACACACACACACACACACACACACACACACACACACACACTTCCTCACGTGTTTCTTATACATTATGCTCCTTTTCGAATCTGCTTTTGAAACCAGCCCACACACTAAGTCACCAGCTCACATCAAGTAAATATGTCAAGCAGTGTTCATTGAAATATTATACCTGCATCGTACATAGCCACGCACTGTACGACTAAATTGATCAGACTTCAGTTGAGTGTCAGGTAGTGCCGCATTAACACTGAGTGACACAACACAGGTAAGGAGGCAGCCTGCATTGTAATTATACTTGCTCATGGAACATATACTCGCAATAAAAGTAAAAAAGGAAAGAAAGGAAAAGTATGGATGAAAGAATGGAAAATAAATAAATAAAAGTTCTCGTGTTGCTCAATTGAGGGAGTTAGTGATACCATTTCCTCGTGATTATAAGAACTTTTGAGGATGAGTCATGAAACTTTTATTGTACTAACGGAAAAGAAGAGACATTTGTGAGAGATGCCATGCCAGTCAGACCCTCAAGAATACTCGAATTTCTAATGACTTGCCATTCTTTTGTGGGCTTTCAGGTTTGCAACTGACGTGTCTACTCAGTCTTGGGTGCATCGCCATGGAGACATGTAACGATGCTTCGAAACATCAAGATAAAAGTAAAAATATACAAGAATATAACTGTTTGGTGAAGCTGCACACAATTTTCGTCGTAAGCACCATGACAAACATATATCACCCTATTTCTGTAAAAATGTCCTTAGAATGGATCATATTTTCCTTTAAACAATGAATGCTACTGAAAAATGAAAGTGAGTTGTCATATCAGGTTAATCATCATACTGTAGTGATGTGTGTAATGATATTGTGAGTGGGCAACTTACTGTGTTGTCCATCGATGTTTCATTTTCATGTTCCTCTTCATCACTGTTCATGGTAGACGGCCCTTAATGGATTTCTTAGTCTCCCAAGAAATCCAAGTTCTTTTAAATCCATAGAGATGGTTTATATATGTTTTTATATGTCATCTGTAACTGTACCAGCATTTTATTGTGTAATACTTTCTTTAATTCCCTCCTGTAGCTGATGCGGAGGGATATTTATTCCGTCACCGTGGCCTTCATTGTAGCAAAATTTCTCTTTCATCTTTTCAGTTATTTTTTTTTCTCCTTTTATGGCATCCTGCTTGGCAGATGTGTTTCTATAATTTTTACTTCCGCTTTTTTCCACAAAAGGGAAACTTTTCATGAAGTTATGTTAACTCTATCCAAAATTCATTGCAATTTGATTGCGGCCTAAGACACAATGTTCGCTCCGTGGCGGCCGCTGCCCACTGAACATGTTTGATGGTGCATGGCTACACTGTCAGTGTTACGTCTGACGGTCATCACGTTGGACGAGGAAATATCAAGGTTGTTTAATTTTCGTCGAACATATTGATTACACATTCTCAAATTGTATGATCCAGTGTCAAGTTTGGCGAACTTGGCCTCTTGAGAGTATGTGTAGTCCAGTTTGTGAATGCCCGGTAGTTTAGGCTGTTACGATACAAGATAATGTAGTACGTAGGTTAGGTTCACATATACTGTAAGTACAAATACTAATTTGAAGGTTACGTTAGATGAAGGTTGGGGGTTGAGATTCTGCCTCTGCTAGAGGTGGCTCTGTAGTGTGAGAGGACGCTTGTTTTCAGTAACTTTTTTCGGCATGCCTTGATGTTATTTGCGATGAATCTTTTATTGCAAGTCAATGCTCACTTCATAGTAAAGCTCGTTGCACAATAATACGATTCCACACTTCATGCTGCTGCTGTTGATATTTTGTATTGACTATAATTTTGACTAAGAGGAAGATTAGAGTGATAGAACGACTTAAACCAAGCAAGCGAGTTGAAGACATAAGATCTTACATTGTAACGATGTGCGTCCTTAATTTCATTAGAATGATTGAAAGATTTATTTTCAAAATTATAAATATACCACTCACTTTTGGTAAATGGAGGAGCCAAGGTAGTAGTAGTAGTGGTAGTGGTAGTGGTAGCAGTCGTAGTAGAAGCAGTGGTGGTAGAAGCAGTGGTGGTAGAAGCAGTGGAAGAAGTAGCAGTTGCGTTGCCTTGCTTTTCTTAATCTATCTACGATACATAATTAAAAGTCATTAATAATTTTTTTTTTTAATTATTTCATCAACAGGCAGAACCCTATTCGAAGCAGAGCTGATGCTGTTAAGTGTATTGATAGAGTAGCGAGGAATGATTAAACATTTTAGGTATTCATAGGAAACGGACTGATGAAAGTGGAAGAACGGAATAATAGAACCAAATGAATGAAGAAGTAAAAAGTAGTAAGCTGGATAGATAACTAAGCCAATAAATACATAAATAAACAAAAAAAAAAAAAAAAAGAGGGTGGAAAACTGACATTTACTTAGGCTACGTTCTCACAACTACGTAGTTTTGTCACGAAATTTCAAGATCACGCCTATCAAATCATTCCCTCTCCGCATTTATAATAATAACCAACCACAATGACTATATATATATATATATATATATATATATATATATATATATATATATATATATATATATATATATATATATATATATATATATATATATATATATATATATATATATATATATATATATATATATATATATATATATATATATATATAAAGAAAAATCAATATATTTTAGACAAACGCACGGGAAGACCAGGAAAATCATTGTAGAATTAACACGACTCAAGAACCATCCGGTGACGTCATGCAACGCTGCCCCTCAGTAAAGTTTCTACGCCATGAGTGGTCGGATACGCGAGTGTAGTGGCAAATTTTCTTCTTTTTACCGTGTTTACAGAACCAACAGTCACAGGTAGAGTATCAGGAATGCGTGTGGATAATTGCTGGTCACTGTATTAGAGGAAAGAAGAATCCTATGTTTGGGAGGGGAGAGAGCGAGAAAATGTGAAGGGTAATAGCCAGTTAGCTTGTGTAGTTGTTAGTGTTAGTAATACTTGAATTTTGACACTACTGTTACTGATACGAGTTCTAATACCACCACCGCTACTACTACTACTACTACTACTACTACTACTACTACTACTACTACTACTACTACTACTACTACTACTACTACTACTGGCACCATATCTACTACACCTCTGGCGCCCACGAGTAATAGTAAAATTTGAAGTAGTATATGCGAAGCGAAAATATTCATAAGAAAACCAGAAATCAACTATCAAGGCGCCATTGAGTGTCTGGCATCTCTTACTTCCACTTCAATTCTTAGAAACCAAATCCGGTAACGTCACTCGCGAAAAGTAAGTAAATAAATCAAATAAATAAATAAAACAAAAAAGAAAGTAAAAGATGTTTGAGTGTTCTTCAATCAAAAAGGAAAAAAAAAAAAATGCTCAAGGGTGAAAACAATGTGTATGAATAACTAATTACAAAGCCGCGCCGGGAGACGTACTGCGCAGCTCGTAATACTATTGTCTACTAATTTTGGACTTCTCGTAATTCATGTCCATTTTATTTATCTTTTTTTATTATCTCCAGCAAATTCTTTTTCCACTTTCTATGCTGTGTAATAAGTAATGTTTTATAAGGCTTTTTTCATTGTTTTCTCTATTTAGGTACGTATGTGTTTTTTCACTTAGTGTTTATTCTAGTTTTTTTTTTTTTTCATTTGTACTGTATGTTTTCCTTTCATGCATTCTTTGGTATGCAGCGCAGATTTGTTAATTCATGTTTGGTTGTAAGAATTACCTCGTTTTTTTTTTTCTTCTTCATGAAAAGCGAGCAGTGTAAAGCTGACACACACGTCTACTCCCTCAGTAGCACGCATTGTACTACTACTGCTCCTGCCACTACTCCTCCTCCTCCTCCTCCTCCTCCTCCTCCTCCTCCTCCTCCTCCTCCTCCTCCTCCTCCTCCTCCTCCTACTATTACTACTACTACTACTACTACTACTAAGGCCTAGATGATGATGATAATAATAATGATGATGATGATGATGATGATAATGATAATAATAATAATGATGATGATGATGATGATAATGATAATAATAATAGTAATAATAATAATAATAATCACTATCTTTATCATCATCATTGTTATCATCATCATCATCATCATCATCATTCTTACTGGTGGTGGTGTTATCACTGCTGGCATTACTGGTGGTGTGGGTACTTTTATTGATCAGCAGTCTGGCAGTGTACCGGTCAGCTCGGTCAGCTTACAGCGAGACGTTCTGGGCTCAATATCTGGCCGGGCGAAGACAATTTGGGCCGATCTCCTTTCACGCTATAACCCTTGGCCACCCAGCAGAAAATAGGCACAGACCGAAGACGCGGGGCTGTGATCTTGGTGGGCTTTGGGAGCAGAAGGCCAGCAATCCGGTGCTCGTGTGTGTGTGTGTGTGTGTGTGTACTTTATAGGAGGGAAGTCTGAAGTAGCTAGCTTATTACACCACAACAAGGAGGTGGTAAAAAGTAATTACGAAGTCGCAGCAATTATTTATATTGTTACATCAATTGCTGCTGCTGTTACCACTACTACTACTACTACTACTACTACTACTACTACTACTACTACTACTACTACTACTACTACTACTACTACTACTACCACTACCACCACCATTACCACCACCACCACCAATACAACTATTATTCTTCCTCCTCCTCCTCCTCCTCCTCCTCCTCCTCCTCCTACTACTACTACTACTACTACTACTACTACTACTACTACTACTACTACTACTACTACTACTACTACTACTACCACTACTACTACTACTACTACTACTACTAGCGAAACATCACCAGTAGCAGCAACAGTAAAAGCAACAAAATATATCACCAGAATTCAATTTTGTTCACGAATCCGGAGCTGCACTGTGCTCGGATACTAAATATTTTAACACTATACGTTATACAAGAGTCCTCCACCTTCCTTACGCAACGCATCTGAGGACCGGCTGCCTAGTTGAGTAATCTCGCCGCGCTGACACGTGAAGGGAAAGACCGCGCCGGGGTACGTAATATTTCATGCCTGTAAAATTGCATCGTTAGTTTGAGCCAAGGCGTCCCTCCTCGAGCTGAAGTGAGGCGAGGTGAGCAGAGCCGAGCTGAAGTGAGGCGAGGCGAGGCAAGGAGTGAGGGAACAGTGCGCCGTGAATCCGGACACAGCAGCGACGGGTACTAAGCTGTGTTGTGTCGCTCGGTCATTCTGGCGATGAGTCTAATCTCCTGCGTTGTTGTGCCGTGGACATGGAGCAAGAGAGGATGAGGCGACCTGGGTGTGTTCATCTATTCTCTCTCTCTCTCTCTCTCTCTGAGGCGGTGCAATGGACTTTGTGCTTTATTGACTCATCATCATTAATCTCATGGGTCATTTATTATTTTTTTCCGGAATCTTCCAGCTCTCTTCCATCTCCGCGCCATTTAAGTCATAGAATTGCATTGTTTTAGGAGATGTAATTTATTGTTTCATCAAGAGAGGCTGCGTGCACTGCGTCTTGATGGATTGAATCACACGTCGTCCTCGTGAATGATACAAGAGCGTGTGTCGCCGTGAAATATTTGTCAATACTTCGTCTGTATTAACTACTCACTTGTGATTTAGATGCATCACTCCGCATGAGAGAGAGAGAGTGATGTCTTGGGCACCAGGATGTTCAGATTTCAAAACACTTATGCATTGGCGGTCTCTTCTGCAACTGACAGCCATTAATTCCTTGTTATTACGCCACGTAAACTAGGTCTTGTAAAATGGGGGAAACAACCACTGCAAGTAAAATCTAAAGTATGAAGCGAAGAACTGAACTGGGTATTGTTTCTCGTTTTCTTATTCCCCAAGCGATGGTTACGTAACGCACAGTCATGGCCGCGAGGTGCAGGTGCGGGGGACTCCAGTAATAGTTAGCAGGTAGTGCAAGGGCAGTTATGAAATAGTGCACTTACCAGACTGAAAGTTTTAAAAGGCTTTGTTGGTTTGTTGCATGCGCTCCGAAGTTGGCCGAGTTCCGTCAGAAGTCTTAGGAAGCAGTCAGTGGCAGAGTGAGCGGTATGATGCAATGGTTCGGTGTTCACGGCCTGTGTGTGTGGAGCTTGGGAAGTCAGTGCGTGGGAGAGCGAAAACAGAATACAATTAAAACGCGTTCATTAGCCTTTTGCACAGCTATGTTTCTATTTATACTTAACAGTGTGCGACGAACGTTAGAGGTGAAGTGTAGCAATAGAGATTATGTGTACTGGGATGTGGCAGCCGAAATAAATTGAGTCTGCATGGCTGGGCGTGTCAGCCAAAACTCAGGATATCTGGTTTCCTTAAGAGACAAGACATAAGGTCAACATAGTCGAAGTGTTGGCCAAACTTCCAGACACCTTACACAGTAACGTCACGAGCTTGTGGGTTGTCAAGAGTAAGATTCACCCCATGTCCGGCGTCTTGAGATTCCCCATTCTCTGTATGTAGAGAATGGGGAATGGGGAATACAACCTGTGCATACTGGAGATAAAAGAACAAAGTTTCGAAGACTCACTTCCCCTCATGAACACAAATCCAATTTGTCGTCTTACAGGCAGTTAACGCTTACAGATCGCATTTGTTGCTCGCATTTACACCACACTAACCGCATCTATTCATCTGGCCGCGTGACTCTTCAACTATCAATAATAGCATTCTACCAGTTACTTCATTTGAAGAAAGACCATTTCACTTGAGGGCAAATAAGCGTACAGGTAATAAAAGTTTTTGAACTACTCTCACTCCATTAGTCGTCAGTGGTGTCTTGGGAATTATACTCCGAACTTGCACCACAGCATTTCATTAAACTTGAGTAGAAGCTGCAGCAGTCAGAGGATACTGGCACTGCTGCTCTCCTCGGTTACTCGACTCTTTGATCTCAACCTTGTGTTCTTTCTCAGCCAAGAAGAGAATCATTCTTTTGTGTTTTTGTTTCTTTAGGTGATGGAGAGAGAGAGAGAGAGAGAGAGAGAGAGAGAGAGAGAGAGAGAGAGAGAGAGAGAGAGAGAGAGAGAGAGAGAGAGAGAGAGAGAGAGAGGTGGGTGGGGGAAATAAGACGCGATATTGCCCGGATTAATAATGCAACGTGTTATTTAATATTCAGTGTTCTCGTTGACTCCATTTTAAATTTTTTATAGCATCTGGAGCTGAGCGATACTTTTGTTTGTTGTTACCGGCACACCTTTCTTTTATTATTATTCTTTTCCGGCAGGTGAGTCATTGATCCTTGCTGCTCGCCCTGACCCTCCTGCAGGCAGCCGCGTGAGGCCCAAGGTACGTACTGTGGGCCGCCCCGTGCTGCTGTACTGGGGCCAAGATTTTCTGTGCTGGGGGAGGGGAGAGGGATGGGTAATGTGCGGTGTGCTGGGGTGACGTGTTAGGGTGACGTGGTGTGAGAAGAGTGTGTGGTGTGTGGTGTGAGGGAGGATGTGGTCTGTGGTGGGATGTGGTGATGTGTTGGGGTGGGTTTGTGGTGTAGTGGGGGAGAGAGGTGTTGTGTTAAGTCTGACGCGCTAGTAAGAGGTGTGGTGTGGAGAAAAGGTACGGTATAATGTGGAAGAGGCCTGGGCTGTGTTGAATAATAGATTAATTTGAATGTTAAAATATTCTGTTTTTACGTACCGGACTGCGGAATTATTCATCGCACATCTTTCTTTCTTCTTACCCAATTGTCTTGTGTGGATGAATCTCTAATGAGTGATGGCAAAGTTGAAGTGATTAAATTTGTTCGTTGCTAATACACAGGCAGTGGTGGTGATCCGTAGCCTACAGTGCTGCTCCCCCTTTCTTTTCCTCCTCTGCTCTTCCCATCTCCCCCGTATTGCTTCCACTTCCCCGCCTGCCCCTCTCCGGCCCGCCCCGTCACCCTTCCACTCTCCATATTAACGCAAGGCTCCGGAAATTGAGTGTGTGGAGAGGCATCACGCTCCCCTCGTTCGGTTAGTCATGTGGCCGACTTGGGCTGGCAGTGGTGCGGCCTCGTCCTCCCGCGAGTCCAGCTGGTCACCCCGGCCAACACCGCCGCTTCTCACCCAGCATATATTGAATACTTCATTCATAAACAACGTGCATATTTTGTGAGGCGTGTGATGTAAAGGCCGCGGTGTCCTGGGCCAATGGGGGCGGCGGGACGGCAGCACGGCGGATGTCTCGTACGTCTGCGTGTTTTGATTTATTTACCTTTTGATTCGCTGCACCAGTAATGCGAATTTTGGTGTATTTCCAGAAGTGATGTGTTGTATGGCGCCGTGTAGCGAGTGCCGGTGTGGAAAAAATGGGAAAAGATTTGTGTGTGTATATTTCTTATTTATTTTATTTTATTTATTTATATATTTTTAATTACATATGATGATTAACGTCGAGAAACTCGTAAATGAATATCTAATACTATTGACCATTAAAATAACCTACTTTTTGAAGAAAACTTCCTTATACAAATAGTAGTTTCATGTTTGTATATTTGTGGAGAACCAACCCTCTCCCTCTCCCTTGAAAAAAAAAAAAAAAAATAGAAGGGTAAAGCTGATGACACTTTGAAAAACTTATTTGTTTTTTATTCTCTTCCTTTTAACTTGAGTATCATATGTGTATTTATGTGTATATTCCTTTGGCTTGTGTACACTGTGATGAGCGTCAGATTGTGTGTAGTAAACGAAGAAGTGTTCATGTCACTAAAGAGATAAGTATTCTGTACACGCTGTTAACAGATGAAGTAAGTGAACGGCAAAGGTCACACCGTCACTCACTGCTTGGTAAAAGTGCCTCACTCCCTCCAACGCTCGCCCACCGACATTATGGATTGGAAGCCGTCCACTTGTGAAGACCGATAATTAGGGTAAGAGAATTTTACGTAGTATAGAAAGTTTGCGTCTCCCTCTAGCGCGACCACAAACCTCTTCCCTCACTCGCACCTTCCTGCCTTGGCTATGTTTGGTCCTGTCCAGCAGTAAAAGCATGTTAGCATCGTATAACTCAAAATGTGATCAATGTTTACCTCGGCGTTTCCTTCTGTGGCGGCGGCCTTGTCACCATCCAAAGTTTTAGAGGCTTTGTGAAATAAGCAGCATTTTCTGTGAGCTGGAAATGTAGGGAATCTGGTTTATCACGGTCTCTCCAAAGACCGGAGCTGGGAGACACAAATTAGAGGCTGCGGCTCATAATTCTAAGACGTGATCTTTTTTCCAACTCCAAAAATTTTGAATATTACTAAAAAGTTTTGTATAATTTTAGGGTTATCATTGTCAGCGCGGTAGGCCAGCTGCCTCCTTAACGCTCACCCTCACCCGTACAGAACCTTCCCTCCTCCATCATTCACAACATGCTACTCGGATGGCCTAAGATTTATTAACGCCGTGTCACGCGAGTTGATGCGCAAAGCGTTTTTAGCACCTCGCCTCCGAGACCGGCGCCTGCTGCACTCACTCGTGGAAAATATTTTTTAAAACAAAGTTTAATTAAATTATGAGTAAGAAAAGTAAGCCCTTTCTTGCTTTTGCCTTATGTATAAAGGAAATCGAGGCGAGAACTATTTATGATTGTTATTACTTGGCAGTGTAACTAATGTAAGTGGCAAAATCTTAAGTATTGGTGATGCTGAGAGAGAGAAATACTAGTGGGTGACCTGACGAGCGGGGACACCAGCCTCATTCTCTCAATGAAGCAATACCAGTGCACTGTAACAAATTGGCAAACAACAGATACCAATTCAGTAAAGAAAACGCCTTGCTATAAGACATGGATATTATGCATTACCTGAGGGTATTACTTGTACTGGTGTAACATCCGTACATGTACACCGAATCTGCTGGACATGTTAGGAACGTCATCTTTACCATGAGCAGGGAACTGGCAGCTCAGGGAGATGGGGGTTCCTCACCATAAAGAATGGTCAAGTAACATTAATATAGTACTTTAACAATTTATATTACTTTCAATACTGTAGTATCAATATTTACCTCTGAAAATACGTGAAATCATATTATTCAACAGGAAGCAAATGCATGGATGACAGGAGGAGAGTTGGTTTGTGGGCCGAGGAGCTGAATTATAAAGCGCCTCACTAACTGCTGGGCGCTGTGAGGAGGCCTCCCAAAAGACAACACTGCCACGCCGCCTTTAATGTTTCACACGCATCTTATCCAAAATTTGGCTCGACCTGTGACGTGACGCTGATAATTAACTGGTGCCTTCACTCAAGCGATGCGGCGAGCCACGCGTGTAATTAATCATGCAGTGAGTGAGGAGGGAGATTAAATGATTCAGTGACAGGGACCATTACTCTAATATGATAGCGTGGAGGGAGGGGTTGTCATCACCTGCACCGCTCACACCCCCGAACGATCCTCCACCTACCCTAAACATCTCGCCTCAGTGTTTCTTTGTGCAGTTTCGTACTAACTTTATTCCTTTGATGGGCAAGAGCAGGGCAGTGTGTGAAGCCGAGCGAAAGCCTCTGCGCTCTGGCCATGATTGTGTAAGGGAAAGCTGCCGGATATGACCAGGCTAGCGAACTCTACTGTATGAGGCTTCATCCATTGTGGCACTGCACGCGTGTAAGCACATACATACACACCACACCACACACGCCACACCACACCACAAGACATACACGTACATCACACCACGCTACACCACAGCACAGCACAGCAGAGCACAGCACACCATACCACACCACACCATATCATACCACACACACACACACACACACACACACACACACACACACACACACACACACACACACACACACACACACACACACACACACACACACACACACACACACACACACTACACTACACTACACTACACCACTCCACAACATACCACATCAAACAAGACCACACACACACACACACACACACACACACACACACACACACACACACACACACACACACACACACACACACACACACACACACACACACACACACACACACACACGTGCGCGCGTTTGAGTATTGAAATAAAACTTCAGAAGAATTTCTTTCATTTTTACAGGAAGGGGAAAGATGAAGATGGTGGGGAGGAGAAAAGAAAAATGTAGGAGAAAGAAACTTTGAGAGGTTATAGACTAAAAGATAGAGAGAGAGAGAGAGAGAAAAAAAAAAAAAAAGAGAAAGGGGGGAAATGGAGACAGCGGGATATTGAAGAAGGAAAGGAATGGATAGAGGGAAGGGGGAAATCTTGTGAGGTCAACGGTGTGATGGGTTTTGTGAGGGAGTGTTAAGTTTACTGAGAATGGTGGTGGTGGTGGTGGTGGTGGTGGATAGTTGTTATTGTGTCGCTCCCACTTTGCCGCTGCCATCACCGACAGTGCCATTATCGCTGCTATGTTCACTATTACCGCTGCAACCACCACCACAACCACCACATCGCTGCCTTTCTTTTTCTTCTTCCTCCTCCTCCTCCTCGTTTCTCTTAACTGCTAGAATGATTAGTGATCTTCGCTGTATTATAGGTATTTTAGAGGCCACCAGGAACATTTTTTTTCTTGGATTGGGAGAAATGTATATCTCTGTTTTGTAAAGGTTCCATTTCTCCATAAACATAAAAAAAAAGACATGAAAACCGGATGCTTTCCTTGATTTCCTCTTCGAAAACCGTAACAGTAACAGGTTAATAGAATTGCTTTTCATAATTATTATTGTTTGGTGGGTGTATTTTTCCTTCTCTTTTCCATTTGTGCGCGTGTGTGTGTGTGTGTGTGTGTGTGTGTGTGTGTGTGTGTGTGTGTGTGTGTGTGTGTGTGTGTGTGTGTGTGTGTGTGTGTGTGTGTACACATACACACACACACACACACACACACACACACACACACACACACACACACACACACACACACACACACGTATACAGTCGATGCCTATAAAATTGTATTGAGTTCAGTGGCGGAAATCCTTGACGGAACAAGACAAAATGCTGAGATCTCTGTCCCGCCTCGACTCCCCGTCTGCGACACATTTATTGACGCGGACACGCCAGACAGAGGAGGGCGGAGAAGAGAAGACAGACAGTTATATATATACGCCAACTCTCGGCTCGGCCCTGTCACATACGGAGAGGCGAAAGGGACAAGTTGAACCTTAATTAGAAGCTAACAGGTGAGGGGCAATGGAACGTCACCTTTGTTAATTTAGAGCGCGGGGGGAGCAGCAATACGAGCCGCTCTTCCTCCAATCTTACCTGTAATGCGACGCTCTATTACCTCACCTGTCTTAATTGAGGAGAGTGAAGGCAGGGGCGGAGAGTGATGGACACCCATCCAGTGTACCACGGCACCGGCCCGGGAGCCTCACCCTGCCAGGCCGCGTTGAGGAATACCTGACTTTATTACAGGTATCTCGTTTCACCCCTCACCTGCCTGTCTGTCGGCCTGACTGCCTGCCTGCCTACCTGCCTGCCTGTTTGTTCGTCCATCCCTTCTCCCTACCTATCTACTCGTATGTACCTACCACTTAGACACACACAACCACGCAACCATCCAACCGTCCGTCCATCCATCCATCCGTCCATCCATCCATCCAGTCACACACACACACACACACACACAACACAACACAACACAGTCGATTAACATCACTACCACCACCACCACCACCACCACCACTACTACTACCACTAGCACCATAACCACTCCCTACGCCGCCACTGCAATTACCACTGCCGCCACACACGCACACTTACATATATACACACATACAAAAGAGGTAAGCATAAAAATGGGACCCGGTGTCCTGAAAAACCCTGAACGAAACTGTACAAAAAATGGGCCTAGGCGCCTCTACAAATAGGGGCAGGAAGACAAAAAGGCAAGCGCACCAACACACGCACGTGCGACCCTCTATGCTCGCGCCAATTCCTTTCGTGCACATGGGAAAACACACACACACACACACACACACACACACACACACACACACACACACGGTGGGGATGATATTAGCAGCGTCAGGAACCACAAGAACATTAACACTGGATGACAGGTCGACAGGTGTTGGGGATGAGAGGTTGACAGGTGTTGAAGGGCATGTGGTCAGTTAGCAAGATGGGCTGTAGAAATGTCTGCCGTGATGCCTCCTGCTGTCAGTGTGAAGGTAATGCTGCTGCCGTTAGATGTGTTAAAATGAGAAAAAATGGATAATGGAGCGAGCACATAATCTCATCCAATATAACCTACCTTACCGTAACGTATATTAAAGGTTAAGTGACACAGTGACGGTCATCTAACCTTATTCAATATAACACCTTACCTAACCTAACCTAATTTAATTTAACCTAAGCTACCCCAGTGATCTCTTGTGATGACAGTGCGCCACTACAATGTCAGCTGCAGCTCCTCTTTTCCCCGCCCTCCTTGCTGAGATCAGAAGACGAGGATGTGTTTCATTGCAATTTCTAAAGCGGATTTCTAAAGTTCATGGAAGCTGGTTTGATTTTATGTTTTTAGGTCTTCAGGTATATGCGATTGTGCCTGATGTGCTTGTCTACTTATTTATGATGGAAGGAGTTCGTGCCTTTGTGTGTGTGTAGGGAAGGAGAGTGTGTGTGTGTGTGTGTGTGTGTGTGTGTGTGTGTGTGTGTGTGTGTGTGTGTGTGTGTGTGTGTGTGTGTGTATGTGTGTGTGTGTGTGTGTTTGCATGTGTGCGTGGGGGGCTCATGTTTGTTTGCATGTATGTGTGAGGGATGTGTGTGCGTGCATACGTCGGTGTGTGCAAATTATTATTAAAGCAAATGATTAATTACGCGTGTATGCTTAATTATAATTACGTACTACCATTACGAAACTTAATCTGTTGTGATAACATTCATAAATTATTGCTCGCAGTTCTAATTAAAATGAGAGAAATATCTCATACGCGCATGTTTACCGCTTTTGTATTTTACTTCAATTTGGGAATTACATTTTCAGCTGCAATCATTTAACTGCTTGCCCGCCCCTCTGCTACACTGTGGAGGGACACTAGTGCTACCATCCACTTTATTATTTACTTGTTTCAACTTAATCGCAATTATCTCATTGTATTTTAACCTTCTTATTCCATTGCACGAGGTAAGAGGAAAGTATAAACTACACTCCGTTTCTTTTTTTTCACTTTGCCTTTAGTATTTAACATCTTTCACTTGCGGTCATAGTGCACATAGTTTATTACAGTCTAGTAATGGTCAGGTTTGCTGCTTGCGTCTCCTTTTTCTTTCATGCTTCTTTTTGTCATCCTCTGTCCATCCACGAGTCCTCACCAGCTGCAGTGGGTAGAAGTCTTGGCGGCTGCCACTCTAGGCCCGGAAATGTGCGTTTATTATTCCGTCGAAAGGAAACCAAGTCAGTTGGTGTAGATGCCCAGGAAGTATTCAAGAGTAAAGTCAGGCGATTAAGATGACTTAGGGCGGACTGGCAGGGGCAGGGAACGGCGTGCTGTGTTGAGTGTCTCAGCGCACGTGGCGAGGCATTGGGTTATTGGCTGTCACTTGTTGTAAACGTCCTATACACAGGGGTGCGCGCATACACACACACACACACACACACACACACACACACACACACACACACAGAGAGTCTTCAATTTCACTGACCGTGCAATGTTGCATCTCTTGCTGTCTTCTACCCTTGTTCTTCCAGCTCTTTTTAAACTTGTTACCTGCATGCCTCATGCCACAAGACAATTCCTGAACTGAATAATCTTATACATTTTGATTTATATTAATGTTTTGGGGAAGCAACAGTTGAGTGGACTTTTTTTCGCTGTGTTTGTGTCCTTAGTTGGACTCTTCCATGCTTAAATTATTTCTCTCTCTCTCTCTCTCTCTCTCTCTCTCTCTCTCTCTCTCTCTCTCTCTCTCTCTCTCTCTCTCTCTCTCTCTCTCTCTCTCTTCTCTTCTCTTCTCTTCTCTTCTCTTCTCTTCTCTTCTCTTCTCTCTCTCTCTCTCTCTCTCTCTCTCTCTCTCTCTCTCTCTCTCTCTCTCTCTCTCTCTCTCTCTCTCTCTCTCTCTCTCTCTGGACATGAATTCTGGAGGGGCGGCTTTACTTTGCATCTCCTGGATCAACAGCTATGGGTTCAAATAGCCGAGTGGTAGGTGGTACGCGCCGGTGAGGGATGCATTTTTCAGTCGCACACACATCTGGAGTTGACACGATGCCAGCACTGGAGCGAACACTGGTTTTGTTCTCACCTGTTGAGAGAGAGACCTGCTAGCGCTGCCCTACATACGCCGCGATTCTTTATGGAGTTTACATATTTTTTATCTCTTATTTTGATGGAAATATTTTTCTGGTGTTGATAAGTGGTGAGGTGAGGTGTGGGGAATACAGGTAGTTCAAGGTGACTGCTGCGTACACAGTGAGAGTCGGTACAGTTCACTTCTATGTAAATTTCACTTTCAGTTCCACTTTCGTAGGTTCCTCCTTGAAAATTTCACCCTTACCAATTCTACCTATGCCAAAAAAAAAAAAAAAAAAACGAACCTAAACTAACCTAACCAAACTTGTTACCTAACCTAACCTAACCCGACCCAACCCAACCTAAACTAACTTAATCTAAACTAACTTAACCAAAGCAAACCTAACCCAAAGTAAGCTAACTTAACCTAACATACTCTTACTTAACCAAACCAAACCAAACTAAATAAGCCAATCCTAACCAAATCAAACCAAACTAAACCGATCCAAACCTAACTTAAAATCAGGAGTCTGGTGAGTGAAATGTTCGTAGGAAAACTTACTTTGGGGACCTTAAAGTATCTGAGTGAGGTGCACCAGTGCGTGTCCCCTCTGTCCTTCCAGGTACGGAGGCGCGACAGGTGGCTGGGCTGAGTTTTGCTACCGATTTCAGAGGATGATTTCGGGGAATTCAATTTAGCGTGAGTGTGAAATTCGATAAAAAATGGAAATAACATAAATTTTGTGATTTTTCTGCTCTACGGTACAGGAACAGAATTTGGAATTATATAACATGCAAATACACACACACACACGGACGGACGGACGCACATGTATACCTCGTCATATATTTTTGTTCCTTTTTATTATGATGAGTAAGCGCTTTCCTGCTAATAGAAACGGCGGGATTAAATGAATTGCAATGTAAACGGCATCCGCTTTAGAGTATTGAGTTCCGGACGAGCAAATGAAGGTGCGACTTTGATCGTCCTGTAAATATCATCATATCATTCCTATAAAGGCTCGAGATGTTAGTCACGTGTACACAACAGGTATTAAAAGCAGAATGAACAACATAGTGATAATGTGCCAACGTGTAAAAGAGCAATGCGACAATTTTTCGTCCAAACCCGCTATTTTGGCGAGAGTAGCGCAGTACACTAATGCATCGCTATATTTTTCTGCCATTAAACACGTCATGAATACATGTAAAAAAAAAAAAGGAAAAAAAAAGAAAAATCTTTCTAACTGGCATGATGATTTACTAGGTAATTAATTATTTTAGTATTTTTCTTTTAATTACTGCAGCATTCTTGGTTAGTAGCCGAGTAACGTACTGCTCTCACCTCCACCGTGTTAAGCGCTTTCTCTCACTTTTCAATCCTCTTATCTTCTAAGGATTTACGAATTTTCTTCCTAGCTGCTTCTTGTTTCTTCTAGTTTATTCTTCTTTCATTTCTTTAAAGGAACCGTTTATTTTCTTATTGTTTTTTTAATCCGGTTTTTCCATCTGTTGATCTAGACACTAAAAAAATTGTCCTGCTTTGTCAGATCGTCACTAGATCAGAGGGATTATGACTCAGAGGGAGACGCTGAACTCAAAAACAAGTAAGGGTAGAAGGTTACTCGACCCCTGACTTGTACTTTATGCTGTCAGTCAGTCAGTCAGTCAGTCAGTCAGTCAGGCAAAGCACCAATATTATCGTTACACATTAATTATTGTATTCATGTGACTGATGATGCAATATACGACGATCATTAATTTATTTTATATAATGTATGTCTCTGCAGGCTGTGTTATGTTGCTGTATTTTTGTAATCTATCATACCTCCATTGTTCTCGTGAATTGGACACCTGCCCCCATCCTGCCTCCCCCCAACGCGCACACAGCTGGTGGGCGGACAGGGCATCACCGCAGCCAACCAAAACACCACTCACACCAACTAAAGTAATTACCGTTATCTAAAATATATTCAAGTAAATCCAACCTTCATGATTTACTGTACAGAAAATGGCACACAAAATAATTTTCTCATGATAAATTTTCCTAACCTAGCGGATGTAGCGTAACGTAACTTTTACTAAACTAGTCTACCTTAACCAAAAAGTAAACCAACCTAATTTATCGCTAATATAACCTAAGCTAAGCCAACCTTACTTGATTTAACTTAACTGAATCTAAACTAACCTAACCTAAACCAACCTTACCTAACCTGACATAACATAACCGATACTAAGCCAGCCAGTCTATCCTAATCTAATCTTACCTATCATAACCCAAACCATCTAATCTTAAACTAGTCAAATCTAACCTAATCGAAATCAACACAATGTAATCTAAACTAACCCTACTTAATACAGTACAACACAAATATAACTTCATAAGAATTTTTACGAAGGAAATTATTTTATAGGAATAAATGTGGGTGGAATGTTCGTGGTAGAAATCTAATTTGGAAGATCTTACGGTGCACGCAATTAATAGCTTAAGATCCCACACCTCTTCTTAATTAAGGGACGTCCTGCGTTACCTGAAGCACCACTTGATCCACTCCCAAGCTTACGACTCTCCCTTGGCTACTTGGCCGCTGTGTGTGGGTCCGGCGGCGCCACAGAAAGTTAGACCAGTATTCTGAAACGTTTTGTTCTCTCATCACGATGGTTTTCATAGGCCACAAAGATGATTAGCCTGTTTCTCAATAATGTTTTGCCCGTTAATAATCTACAAATCTTGCTAATCTGACACTACAACTATAAAAGCACCACGACTGACTTCAAAAGCCACATAGATAATTAATCTGGTTCTCAAGAGTGTCTCTCCCGTTAGTAATGTAGAAATCTTTTTATTCTGTTCCTATAACCTTAAATACACCCTTAGAAACCCATGTGACCTCAAGTAGAGCCTTTTGAATGTATTGGAGTGGAGGTGGTGCGCAAAAGTGTTTCAAGATGTGGTCCTTAGTAAGTCCAAGTCACGTTGATTCCGAGACAAGAACACGAGGCAGTGATTAATTTATTTATGTCTCCCCCGTCATCATTGTCATCTTGTGTTTTTGATGTAATATTTTTTTCTCTCCTGTTGTTCTCGATCTTATTGTGGTGTTTTTTTTTTTAATTTCTTTCTTCCCTCATTTTCTTCCTCGTTCATCTTATCCTCCTCATCGCTTTTGTGTTTGTGTTGTAGTGCCCAAAAAATGTAAATCTCAGAATCCTCCTTCTTCCTCCTCCTCTTGTTCCTGCTTCACTTCGTCTCTCTCTCTCTCTCTTCTCTCTCTCTCTCTCTCTCTCTCTCTCTCTCTCTCTCCTCTCTCTCTCTCTCTCTCTCCTCTCTCTCTCTCTCTCTCTCTCTCTCTCTTCATGTCCTTCATCGTCATACTTTTACTCTTTTTTCTTTCATCTCCTAGTCCTTATCTTCCTCCTCCTCGTCCTATTTATATCTTTCCCATGTTTTTTTTCTTCTTGGTTGTCCCTCCTCCTCCCTCCTCCTCCATCCTCCTCCTCCTCCTCCTCCTCCTCCTCCTCCTCCTCTAATTACAGCCAGTTTTTTTTGTTCCTCATCCTTCATCTCGTCCATAAAAAAAAAGTTCCTTCCTAGCCTAGCCTAACGTAACCTAGCCTAACCTAAGCTAATGCACTTATGTTCTTCAGCCTACAATGTGGTACAAGAACCGCCCTTCCCCTTGAGTACGTGTCTCTATCTGGAAGTGCGTTCCGCGGGAGGTTTCTTCCTACCCCCGCACCTCCTATTCATTTGGGACAGTCGATCAGCTGGAGCTAACAAAAAATGGCCGCCCACAGCGCTCTTAGCAGAAGAGCTCGCTGACGATCCTGTACTAGACGTTGTGGACACTATTCATAGAAGAAATGAAGATTTAAAAAAGGAGAGAGAAGAGAGGCCACAGAGCCTGTGAGAGTTAGGGATTGTTTGTTTATTAACAGTACCCTCATCCCCGCGCAGGGGAGCGTACTATTTCTTGGGCCCTTAAGCCTCCGTTAGCTATGAGTGATATCATCACCCCATAAAAAACTCGTTCCGTTAGTTTACGTAAGCTAACGTAGCGCTCTTTGGAACGCACCCCGTTGTTGTGAGATTGAAGATTACCTCATATCCTTCCTGTTTTGTGACATACATTTTATTTATTTATTTATTTTTTTTTGGGGGGGTAAAACATTCTTTTGTTGCTGCGGCATCGAGTTCTGCACCACATTCTGAAACACTTCTGCACCACACCTCCACTACATTCAAAAGGTTCTAGTTGACGTTACACAGGTTTTTAATTAAGGGAGTTTTTACAATTCTGGTGACAGATTAACAAGGTTTCTACATTATTAAAAGGAGAAATACCTTTGAGAACTCGGCTAATCATCTCTGTGGCCTTTGGAAATAGTCGTGGTGAGGGAGCGGAGCGTTTTCTGAATACTGGACTTTGTTACTAGGGCATGAAGTGAAATGTCACAGTGGATTCCCGAATGTTGCAGTGTTTGGTTGGAAGCCTGACTCTTCCAGCCCTCGTTCTCCGTCCTCCGTGTGCTGCTCCTCGCTCCATCTTCCAAATATTTATTGTGGTGTCCTTCCTGCATCAGAGCCCTTGTCTATTTATTTCCTTCTTGCATTGCTTTGTTCTTATTCCTGTTGCTGCCAGCCTTGCCTGTTTACTGTTCGACTGCCTGCTGGTTCGTGTGTGTGTGTGTGTGTGTGTGTGTGTGTTATACTCGTTGTTGTTGTTGTTGTTGTTGTTGTTGTTGTTGTTGTTTTGTTCTTTTCTTCTTCTTCTTGTTCTCTTCTTCTTCATCTTCATCTCCTTCTTCGTCTTCTTCTTCTTATTCTTCTTCTTCTTCTTCCTCTTCTTCGTCTTCTTCTTCGTCTTCTTCTTCTTCTTCATCTTCATCTTCATCTTCATCTTCATCTTCTTCTTCTTCTTCTTCTTCTTCTTCTTCTTCGCCGCCCTACTCCTTTTACTCCTCCTCCTCCTCCTCCTCCTCCTCCTCCTCCTCCTCCTACTCCTCTTCATGACTCTCTTCCTCCTCCATCTTCGCCTGTTTCCTGATCCTCTTCCGCTGCGCCATTCCTTTCTCCTACCTCCTCCTCCTCCTCCTCCTCCTCCTCCTCCTCCTCCTCCTCCTCCTCCTCCTCCTCCTCTTCGTCCTCCTCCTTCCCGTCTGGCTTCTTCATTAATTAGTGAAACAGCTGACGACGGCACATTAAATATAAGACCTTGGAAATTTATGTTTATATCTTGGCATTTAGCCTCTTACTTTCTCTCTGTCTCCTACTTTCCTTCTTTTCCTCCCTCGACTGTCATTCCTCCTCTACTTTCTGGCATCTTCGTTGTAAGTGATATTAGTTTATTTTTTTGTCTCATCTCTCTTCTGCTCTGTATCTTCTCGTGTTTTTGTCATCTCATGTCTTTTCTATTGTCTTTGTTTTTTCTTCTTATCTCTCTTCTCTTCTTCCTCCTTGCATCTTTCCTATCATCTAGTCATTAGCATCTCGCTCCTCCTTTCCCTCCCTCCCTCCCTCTCTCCCTTCTTACCTCCCTCCCTCCTTACCGCCCTCCCTCCCTCCCACCCCGCCATTTATCATTTTCATAAACAATTAACTTGGATAAAATATCTAGATATATTTTTGAGTTTACCCTAATTAAATCTGAGGCATTATGACCTGACTAAATATATTCCCCGACCGATATTACGCAGCCTAACCTGATGATGTCCAATTTTCCTCTAATATCTTTTTATATCTGTTTACTGAGTCTATTTAATTTTCCTTGCTTACTTATTGCGACTAACCTGGCGAAGAGTTGGCTGAGGGACGAGCGGGGCGGCTACTTAAAGGATTACCTCTGGCTGGCTGGGTGGCTGGGTGTGTGGCTGGCTGTGTGGCTGGCTGTGTGGCTGGCTGTGTGGCTTGCTGTATGGCTGGGTGACTCCTTGGGTGCTGGGTGGCTGGATGGTTGAATGGCTAAGGGACTGGCTGACTGAGTGATTTGGTGGCTCGCTTGGTTGGCTGGCTGGATGAGAGGATAAGGAACTGGTTGAATAGCTTCTTAAGTGAAGGAGAGATTGTGCGGCTGTCTGTTTGGCTGATGGAATGGACGGCTGAGAGAAGGACGGCGCGAGTGGTTGACTGGCCGGCAGGGTGGATGGGTGGATGGTTGGATAAGAGACTTAAAAGTTTAGGTGAGAGAAAGATCGACTTAATAAAGTGGTTGACTGGCTGGTGGACTGTCTTCATGGCTTGCCGGCAGTGTTTGTGACAGGCTAACTAACCATTTGTTTGAAAAAACCGGTGTATTAGAATTAGATGCTAGGTTGCGGAATAGCTGACTGGTTGACTAAGGGACCCACTCCTGTAAGAAAATAAGAAGGTTAGAAAATAGGTGCAGCTGCAAGAAGTCTTCAGGACTACACGTAGCAGCTCCTGCATGAAACATATCTACCTACATCCACCTATGATCCCTGTCCATAAATTTACCTAATTTTCTTTTAAAACTCTCCAGTGACTCGGTACTGACTGCCTGATTCCTGTGTCTATTTCATTCACCTAGCACTCTGTTTGAGAAGTAGTTTCCTCTTGTCTCTTTTTGATATTAACCTTTAGCCTGTTACTTCTAGTCCTCTCCTGAGTACTAATCCTAAGCCTCATCTGCTGCTTCCCTGGGAGACAGTCTAATTGGCTGTTTGGCATAGGAACTGCCTAGCCTGGGAATGTGCTGACCGGTGACTTGCTAACCGGTGACTGGCTCGCTGAGTAACAGGATAACTCTGTAGTGAACAGGCTGGCTTACTGGCTAGCGGTGACCGTGTGCATGGCTGGCTGGGGAGGGTGTTGCTACCACTGCTCCAGGCCACATACGTAACTCGGCAAGGCAGAGTTGTGGGACCTTCTTCCCTCATCGCCTCCCTCCAGCCGCGTGACTGCACCCAGCGCACCATCCTCTGTTGGCGGCTTTCACCACCCAGCCAGCGGCCCATTAAACCCCGCTCGATCAGGCTCACGGGGGCTATGGACGTCCACCAGAATTTCTTATATGTAACGCATGTTGCAGTAGGTGCTCTCACTGCCCCGCCACAGAGTTATACCTTGCCCTG
>NC_087158.1:19304539-19309539 GCF_035594125.1 Scylla paramamosain
ATTATTAAGACACAGAGACAAACAGAGGGACAAATACTCGTATGGTATAGATTAAAACAGAGAAGCTACAGATGAAAACAGACCCGTGAGACAAAGACACACAATCACAAAGAACACTGACTAGCAGAGAGACATTAGAAGCGAAGAACAAAGGAAACAGAGAAATAGCGATATTGAATAGCAAGATAGGAACACATATAAGTGACAGCCAAGAGGCAAGTAAAGATTGATATTAACAGAGGAGGTTTGAGACTGACAGGAGAGATACAGAGAAACAATCACATGGCTTGCATAGACAGAAACATACAGAAGACATACTTAAGAGACAGAAAGACGCAGAAATTAACATAAAAGACATAGAGAAGCAGATATATGGCTTGAATAGACAGAAACATGCAAAACTCACACCCAAGAGACGCAAAGACTGACAATATGTAGAGACGTAGTCACATCCGTAGAACCGATAGACTAAAAAAAAAAAAAAATACAAAAGACATACCCAAGACACAGTCACATAGACTAAGAGGAAAGACAAAAAGAAGCAGTCAGATGGCTCAGATAAACAGCAGCTTACAGCATACATATCCAAGAGACATATAGACACCGAGACACATAGAGATAGGCAGGGAAAGAGGAATGGAGTCGCACAATCGCTTTGAAGAGGTCAGGCAGACGAGGTGAAAGGTCAGAGCGGCGAAGGCAAAAAAAGAGTGTAACCTTAACGCCCGTGAGTGGGACGTGAGAAGAAAAAGAAAGGTACGTAAGAGACGGCGGATATTTAGGTCACAATAGACACCTTTTTTCTTGCGCAGGTATCGAGGTGGGTGTAAGGTAAAAGAATATATTTATTTTCCTTTTAACATAGTTTCGTAATTATAGACTTTTTGAAATGTGTGACTCTCTCTCTCTCTCTCTCTCTCTCTCTCTCTCTCTCTCTCTCTCTCTCTCTCTCTCTCTCTCTCTCTCTCTCTCTCATTTCCCCTTTTATATTACGCTTATTTAACTTCCTTTTTTTCATTAGTGTAGAACAATAAGCTCGTTGTCTTCTTAGCCGGTTGGTATGGAGGAGAGGTGGCGGAAAGTGACGAAAAGAATGTTAAGTCTGTACCAGTTCCCTTCAGAAGGAGGAAAAAAAGTGAAATGAAAGGTCAAAGTGAACATTCACAGGTGGAGGGAAAATGGCCACTCACTCACTCTTTTGGTATTCTGACGGAGGGAAAAGCGCATGGAAGGTCGAAGGATAAAGTGTGCTGGATGAGGGCAAGGATTCTGCATGATTATACAACATTCCATGGGCGAGAGCGTGTCGTGTAGGTGTGTCCATTTGGTGTTTTTTGCTTCACCTTATTATTACTGTCTCGGTCAGGCTCGTGATGCCGTGTCACGCTCTCCGCTTCGTTAGTTCTTTCAGTTTACGTAAAAAGTATTCTTAGGTCTCACTACATATTCTGGTGGTCATAACTTTGTGTGTGTGTGTGTGTGTGTGTGTGTGTGTGTGTGTCTTCTAGTTGGAAGGTAGTGTTACTGTAGGTTAGTTGTTTTCTAATCGTGTTTAATGATTTTTAATGGCAACCTCATGACACTTGCTTTTTTTTTTCTTCTTATCATGTTGTATGCGTTTATTCTGTATCCTTCTGGTTCATTATTATGGTGTCTTTGCTTTTCTTCGTTTCCTGCTACAAAACTTAAGCATATCACATCGCCTACACACACACACACACACACACACACACACACACACACACACACACACACACACACACACACACACACACACACACACACACACACACACACACACACACACACACACACACACACACACACACACACACACACACACACACACACACACACACACACACACACACAGACAGACACACACACACACACACACACAGATCTCTTCCCTAAATTACATTACAGACTCGCAAAAATGTTACAGGTTAGAGACAGAATGTTTCACTCGTAATCCACAATTGGTCTGGTATTAGTGGCGTGTGTCGCCCAGGTACTTCACCCGCCTGCTCCTAATTGCCTTCTCTAAAGGATTACCAGTCTACACACAACGTGCAGTAATGAGGCTGGTCTTTCAGTTGGTTTTTCTTTGTTCCCATTTTTCAAAGAACTGTGCAGTATTGACAGTTTATTTGGTAGTTTTTCTTATTTTTGTGTGTAGTTACATGCAATGGCATTTGTACTCGTATCACACTCATAAACAAACCACTGGGATGGCTTACCAGCAATGTTTTCTCATATTTAGTATTTCCAATTTCTTAAACTTCTCTTTAGTACAATTGCAGGAAGGCAGTCTCTCTATAATACAAATCATCTATGTGCATCTGTCATTCCTGCCCATAAATGTGTATAATCTTCTCTTCAATCTGCATATTGGCTGTAATAGCAACTTGATAGCCTAGTCTTTCCCAGTCATCCAGCTCCCTGTCTGCCATCCTATTTAATCTTGTACCCTACCTGGCCTCCTACTCACCCTTCCTGCAAAATAGAGCACCTGGAGCATTGCATAGGAGGCTCCCATTTCTCGGTCACAGGATAAACACTGGAATGGGTGCTAGGTAATTCTTCCTGAGACTCACTCCTCTGTGTTACTTTATATCCTCCCTAATGTACGGGGGTACCATAAACTTAAGGTCCACCATATATGATACTGTGGTCACCCCATCATCGCGCGGCTGTGTTGTGGCCTGTTTCATTATCCTGTCTTTCTTTCCAGCAGAGGAAGTCTCTTTTTTCTTTCCTCGTACTTCTAATATTCCTTTTTACCTCTCTCTCTCTCTCTCTCTCTCTCTCTCTCTCTCTCTCTCTCTCTCTCTCTCTCCACCTCTGTGTGTGTGTGTGTGTGTGTGTGTGTGTGTATGTGTTAGCGTGCAAGCGTGTTAGCGTGGTAATAGTGCTCGCAGCTTATCATACACTGTTATCTCTTGACCGCCATACACCTCCGTTACTGCCGCCGCCGCTGCCATCGCTTAATAGCCTCGATGTGTTTCCCCGCCAAAGAGGTCCCTTGACGGAGGAGAGAACGCTAGGAGTTGCTGGTCGCGGTGGTGGTGGTGGTGGTGGTGGTGGTGGTGGTGGTTCTACTCCTGCGGCTTCTTCTGCAGGATGGTAAGGTCTTTAGGTCCTCGTCCCTCAGGCATAGCGCGAGGGATTACTAAGTCTCAGGGTCAGGTTCTCAGGGTCAGATTATCCGGTGAAACGTTTCCATTTTTCTCTCAACCTACGATTAACAATCATAAAATTTCTGAATGAGTGGTACAGTTTTTTCCCCGTCAAGGTTCTTCAAGGAATGGTTTGCTTTAATAGTACAGCCCTCACTCTCCTAGATATGATAACAGGTACATATGTAAATCTCTCTCTCTCTCTCTCTCTCTCTCTCTCTCTCTCTGATTAGCCGTATGCCACACAAAGAAAGAATGAAAAAATCCTCGTTATCACTCATCACCATCACCATCACTATCACTCACCATCACCACTGTCGCCGTAATTGCTCGTTTTATCACCACCATCGCCACCACCAACACCGCCACCGCCAGCCGCTGTCGTCTCCACCTCCTCCTCCCTCCGCTCCCAGTCCTTCTTTCTCTCCCTCCCTTCACTTATCTCTGTCAGCCGGTCCCTTCTTGTTTTATCTCCTTGCCTCCATTGTTCTGTGTGTGTGCTGTCTTCCGTGCTTCGTCTCTCTCTCTCTCTCTCTCTCTCTCTCTCTCTCTCTCTCTCTCTCTCTCTCTCTCTCTCTCTCTCTCTCTCTCTCTCTCTCTCTCTCTCTCTCTCTCTCTCTCTCTCTCTCTCTCTCTCTCTCTTTCTCAAGTATGTAATTCCAGGAAAGGTCTTAGCGTGTTTATATAATTAATGTGATTGAATTCCCAGAAGTGGTGCAAGCCGTAAGTAATTCTATATAAGAAAATTTTAATACGGGGACAAGAAATTATTATTCCTCAGAACTTTGATAATAATGTACGGCATCATTATCTCCGTCTGCCTGTCTGTCTGTCTGTCTCTGTCCGGCACCTCCCTCCCTTCTCTTTCTCTCTCTCCAGACGTCGAGTGAAGTACTATCAAACTAAAAAGGATGCGGAAAACAATGAAGCAATACGCGTAAATCATATGTAAAGGTCATTGTTTTCACTTTTATCATCATTATTACTGGGAATAACGTAATTAGCCTGGGAGCACAATAAGAGATAAAACCAATAGCAAAGTTAGTATTACCTATTCATGGACAGACAAGAATGGCGCTGGTTCACACGTGAGCAGTTCTGTGATAATGTTGATGTTTTTATTACACTTTTGTTTAAATATCTCGCATTAAACTTTTCTGATAGCTTAAAAAATGACACCTACTCGTATACTGAGTGGCTGTCGTATGTAAAGATAGGGCAGTCTAAGGGTGAGTTTCTGGTTAGAATCTCTAGCTTCAATAGGAAATTATTCTGAGCTGTTAATTTGCCTGAGTACAGTTATAATTAATCTGTCGCTTTGTGTAACATTAACATTAGTTCTTTTAAAAAACTGGTCACACGCTTAGAAAAAATTGCGCACCTTGCGATTTCTGGGTTTGTGTGAATGGATGTGTGTTTGTGTGAATGGATGTACGTTTGTGTGAACAGATGTGTGCTTGTGTCAATATGTTATGTAGGAGTGTGGGTTTGTCTCAATGTTGTTATCTACGAGTGTGGATTTGTGTGGCGGCGAGAGGATAGCTGATGGGTGGCCAGGTTTGGGAGACGCGGTGGCTGGGACTGTTCGGACTCTGACGTGAAGATCAGTAGAGGGATTCAGTGTGCTTGATTGTCTGCTGCTGCGGTGGTGTTGGTGCTTTCTCTCTCTCTCTCTCTCTCTCTCTCTCTCTCTCTCTCTCTCTCTCTCTCTCTCTCTCTCTCTCTCTCTCTCTCGTGTACCTTGTTTTTACCGTCCACTTTCAAACTTTCCTCACCTTTCCAGTTCCTCACGCCATCCATCTCTCCACCACTAACCCTCAT
>NC_087158.1:19314539-19332039 GCF_035594125.1 Scylla paramamosain
TTTTTGGGGCATGAATTTTGCTGGACTTTGTAAAATCACAACTTGGTCGAAATGTACGAGGAGTGAGGACATTTCAACGAGTGACCGAAATCTTTACGTGCCGTTGTTTCTGCAGGTAAAGGAAAGTCGGACTTCAACGGTTGATATTCTTAC
Source organism: Scylla paramamosain (assembly GCF_035594125.1). Classification (NCBI taxonomy): domain Eukaryota; kingdom Metazoa; phylum Arthropoda; class Malacostraca; order Decapoda; family Portunidae; genus Scylla; species Scylla paramamosain. The sequence continues at coordinate 19,314,693 of NC_087158.1, forward strand.
TTTGGAGGAATGGTGAAATATTTCCCTCACTTTTTTTATTCCTTTACGTGAGATGGATGCCGGTCAAGGGGTAAAAATAAAATGTAAAAGGAAAGTCAGCTGAATTGCTTTGTTTCAGTAACAAATAGTTGAAGAATTCAGAAATGGGTACGGCCAGCGTGCCTTCCACTGGTCTATTTATTCCTTTCTTCGATGAAAAAAAAAAAAAGAAAACCAGAATGTCTTAATATTCCAGAGTTTACCAATAAAAGGGATGAAGGAGCGAATATACTGGTAAACTCTTGCATTAATGAAGTAGACGTAAAAGAGATGAGAGTAAGTAGAAAGTGTTGTGCCGAGAGGCGGCGGGAGGGGAGGAGGCGCGCTGTTAACTGATTGAGAGGGACGATAACCATGAAAGTAACGGCATAAGATCAACATTGTGGCTGCGTCGGAAACTGAAGACGGTTAAAGGAGGGGAACTGATGAGGAGAAAATCGTTTGACTCCACTTTCTTTAAAGTGAGTGAAGTCCCCTGCACACATGACAAGTATGCTTCAAGCCTGGCTGCACGAGGCTCCCTACAGTCACCATGTGGGAGAATACAGGGCGGGGAAAACAGAGAACACAATCTCATGATGTCTTGTATAACGGCGACTTGTGCTGTGCTGGTGTGCTTTGTGTACTTTTAGCGGGATAATCATAATCAAGTTTCGGATAATCTGAACTGGATTTATTGCAGAGATTAAGATTAAAGTTTTAAATTATTCTTATTCTTTAGTTTGCCTTGCCCTGGTTCTGATGCAAAAATATTATATCTGATTTATGCAAATGCCAAGGACTAATGACGTATTTTCATTAATTTTTAGTGAGATTTAATTTCTTGTTTATGATAAATTTCCAATATGAGGTTAATGTTCATTGATTTAAAACACAGCATTTAGCTGGTAAGTTGCAGTCTCCCCTTTTATAATGCTGCAATAATCCATCACTATCTTCCGAATATTTACGGACAAATAACGAGAAACAGTAGTGTAGTGGTTTTAAGATATTAGCTTTATGAGGAAGTTTTTCGTAATAATATTAATTATGCATAAGTTTTGATGCATTGTATAGTGTTTACGTAACCTTCTGGGATCTGCGTGCTGCTGTAGCAGTAATAGTATTATTATTATTATTATTATTATTATTATTATTAGTAGTAGTAGTAGTAGTAGCAGTACCGCCACCACCACCACCACCACCACTACTACTACTACTACTACTACTACTACTACTACTACTACTACTACTACTACTACTACTACTACTACTACTACTACTACTACTACTACTACTACTACTACTACTGTACATAACCAACTCACGACTACATCCTTTAGCTGGAGAAAGTGTTTAAGTTTTGGCATATTCCCTTGACGCGGCACCCGCTCATGTTCCAAATAGTGGCAGGGAATATTTTGTAGTCATATACTAGTAACACTCTTGAAAAGGATCCTCAGTTTTATTCATAACGCCCGTGTTCTGAGCATCAAGAAAGAAAGATTAATTTATATTATTAATACGTGCTGCATAACTTAATGAGAGAGAGAGAGAGAGAGAGAGAGAGAGAGAGAGAGAGAGAGAGAGAGAGAGAGAGAGAGAGAGAGAGAGAGAGAGAGAGAGAGAGAGAGAGAGAGAGAGAGAGAGAGAGAGAGAGAGTGTGTGTGTGTGTGTGTGTGTGTGTGTGTGTGTGTGTGTGTGTGTGTGTGCGTGCGTGCGTGTGTGTCCACCGGTGAAGGCTGAGTTCCTGGATCATGTTCCAGGAGTGAAGGCAGCGGGGCAATGTGTACCTAGTCGTGTCTGCAAACTTTTCATTGGCATCCTTCATATCTTAAATGGGCGGTGCTGGTGTTGCCTCCTTGATCTAGTCGTTTACCATTCTGCTTCATGTTACTTAAGTTCCTATAGGCACGTCCCTCTTATCTGCATGTATCTTTTTTGTTATTGCTTCATTGGAAGTCTTTAATTCTGCTTTGTTCGAGGCATCCTTCTGTATTGGGGCAGTGGATGTTGATGTGTGCGTTCTATTGACATGATTTCTGCACGAGGAAGTTGTTCTTGATTACATTAACCATGTAATCGCGGCTGTCATTGTTGCGTATCCGTATTATTAGCTGTCATATTTTGAAGCAGTCTTAGAGTGGTTGATAGAATACCGGAGACAGGCCTTATATCCAAATACACACTGACTCTAGGTGTGTGGGATGGAGGGATGCGATAAGGTGTGGCGGTGAGGGACGGAAGATACCGTGTGTTTCATAATCTCCACGAGCGATGGGGCCCGCCAGTCATGTGATCTCGTGGATACCTTTCTTGATCACCCAAATCTGTCGATATCCTCGCCGGGCTCCGCCATCATGCCAACCCTCGCCTGGGAGTGATTGGTGAGCTGAGTGCACGCGGCGGAGGCGGTATCGACAGTGCTATGACATTCTGGTTCTCAAATGTCGCCTTATTTGAAAACAGAGGATTCAGGGACTGGTGAAATGAGGGAGATTCTCCTCATTGTTCTGCTTGAGGTGTCCTTAAGGGTGTCTGACGCAGGGGAGGCTACACAAAAACTTTCAGAAGCAACGTTAATATTTAGCCAGTGATGAGTGGCGGCCATTCATTCGAAGTTTGTTGTTGCAAAGTGGTGTAGGTTTGCATGCAAGGGTTGTTTGGAAGTCTGAGGCACGGGGAGAAGAGAGGGTTGTGGCCCGGCGGTGGGTGGGGGTGGAGTGGCAGGTGGTCTTTAGGACAGGAGAAGGATGAAAGTGAAGACAGCAAGGAGGTAGAGGAAGAACGAGGAGGAGGAAGAGGGAAAGAATGAGGACAGGAAATAAACAGAAAATATAAGGGTGAGGACATAACAGTTAACATTGTGTGCTTTTGTTTTTAAGGAGAGCTTTGTTAAAATAATATATAAGTCTTTATAACAGCCGAACACAACACTGCACGACCTCGCCGAAAGAAACAACGAACTTTGCGTGATTGTAGGGAGCTATTTTCCACTTCACTTGATTGTGTAATTTCAAGTAAAACAGGTAATAAAGAGGACACAATGAATGTTCTCAGCTTAAAGCCACAGCTTCAGAGAGACGCGTTGCCGAGTACTCTCCTAATTGAGCCTCGGTTCCCAAATTGCCTCGAAGAAAAAGTAGAACATACATATAAAAGGAAGCCGAGCAGTGCGGCGGGGACGATCCTGGCGGTGATTAAGTGAACCGCGCTGACGAGTAAATGTTTATTCAAATTTGTAGAAAGAAACAACATTACTGTGAACATGGATGTCCCCGAATGAACTGGGACAACACCACAAATACACTCAGGCATACATACATACCCGTACATATATACACATATATAAATTTAGCCACTTACATATGTATAACTCGGTTTTAATGTGTGTGTGTGTGTGTGTGTGTGTGTGTGTGTGTGTGTGTGTGTGTGTGTGTGTGTGTGTGTGTGTGTGTGTGTGTGTGTGTGTGTGTGTGTGTGTGTGTGTGTGTGTGTGTGTGTGTGTGTGTCTCAAGCACATACATAGGTCTACATGTGGGAGTACATGAAGTTGGTTTAAACAATTAACATAAAACTTGTTAGGCTGAGCACGTTGCATGAAAAACGCTTAGCTACACATGTTTAATGAATTAATTGAACAATGCGTGTTGCAGCAGCCAGTACTTGTGGCGGCGGCGATGCGGCGGGAACACATGGCTGCACCTCGCCGGCTGTGTGCTCAAGGGCTCATTTGGGATAAAAAGATGTGAATGCTAGTTCCTAAAAAGAAAATGTGCTAAGAGCTTTCCGATTTTCTGCATATTGCCGAAATCTGATTTGACTTCACACACACACACACACACACACACACACACACACACACACACACACACACACACACACACACACACACACACACACACACACACACACACACACACACACACACACACACACCTCCATTAGTTATGGCGCCGTGCCGATCTTCGTAACTTTTCCCTCAAAACGTTTCAATTTTTCCACCTCCTTTCATTCTGTTTTCACTCTTTTTGCCGGGTGTCATCCGAGGTTCAGTCAGACGGCCTCTCGCTCCGGTTGTCCTGCTCTTCCCTATTTTTACTCTTACATTTCTGTGATGCAGGCAGTTTTAGGTTTTCCTTTTGAGTTGATTCTTTTCTTTCTACAACACTTCGTAGTTCCAGCATTCACCTCTTCAAGCTTTTTGTCCACTTATTGGGTTATTTTGTAGTGACTTGCTTCTCAGGTATTATCATTCACAAGTCAGATGTATGGAAATGATTTTCTACTGACTCTCTGTTCTACTCTTAGTTCTGCAGGAACCACTCGCGGTGTAGATAGCTGGTATAATCACATGTCTTCACCACCTGCTTACTGACGTGTACGGATGCGTCTTTATATTTTATTTTCCTAATGTTTGGTTTTAATTCGTGGTGCAAATATTTCATTCATGAACTAATGTTTACCGAAGGTGTGCTTGTGAATTAGTAATAAACTTGGATCTTTCCCTTATTTGATTCATAAATACCTTAGATTAGTCTTGTTAAAAGGTCAGGCTTCCGAAATTAAGAACCTCGAAGTTTGGAAAAAAAAAAAAAATGGATCTTTGTTGTAAAGGCCATCTTTGTTGTAAAGATCTCCGCGAGCGGGGTGGCCTTGAGCGCCTCGCGAGGTCAAAAGTGACTTTTCAACGCGATATTTGAACTGTTACAGTTGAGGAAGCTAATAAACTGCTAAGGTGAAGCATAATAATATTTACCTATTATTTACATGACTTATCTATTTCATATCAAAGCTGCTAGCAATACCGCGCAACATATTTAATCCGTTCTGGTCTAACGTCTGTTATCATAAGCATGTAAATTTTAGGAATGTGAGCTCTTACACATAGACACACACATTATTATTATTTTGAATATCCTCCACCACCTGAACTCTTGTGTCAGACGCACTGGTGAACCATTTTCGTATTCCCAGAAAGGTCACCGCCGGGAAAGTTACTTCTCTGAAAAAGTAATTGGCTCTACGTTGTAAAAGTGCGTCAATTTCTCCACCACTCGGGGATGTCAATCTGCAGCAATCTCCATATTTTTACCCATATTTTATCTATCCGATCGTCTATCTACATCTCTCACATTTATCTTCAACCCCATACACACACACACACACACACACACACACACACACACACACACACACACACACACACACACACACACACACACACACACACACACACACACACACACACACACACACACACACACACACACACACACACACACACACACACACACACACACACACACACTAAACCAACACCACCAACACAAATACTTCCTTTCCTGCCTCTCGCCTCCCAACGATAGCCTGTCTGTCTGACCCTCCCCTTCACTTTTTTTTCTCTTAGATCTCACTTTTCTTCCCCCTCCTTTCCCCTTCCCTTCGCCTTCCCTCTTTTCCCCTCCTTGCATCCAGCCCTCCGTCCATCGCAACGAACGTGTCGTGTCCTATATTTCCTAACCATTTTTTTTTCTTTTTCCTTCCATCTTTCCATTTCCTCCCTTCACCTCCCCTCTCCGGCCCATCACTTCTTCATACTGTTTTGTCTCCCACCTTCATATCCCTTCTCCCTTCCCGTTTTTCTCCCCTTCCTCTACCATCCATATACATACCATCTGCCTTCCCTTGCCTTCTCTTTCCTCGTCTTGTATTCCTTCCTTCTTCTTGCTCGCCACGCCTTCCTCTCACATCTCCTCCGTCTCTTTCCACCACCACTTGGTCTTCACTCTCCTTCTCTCCCTCTCTCGTACCTACAAGTGGGGTGGTCCTCAGGTGTTGCATTGGTAGCTCAGGTGTGGGGTTTTAAGCTCGCCTCTTCCACCAGTCTTGGCTCGGGTTTGTATAAATCGTAGGAAGAAGTTACGTGTAGAGTTATTGGCCTAGTTACTTTGTGCTTTGCTGGTTTTGTTTGTGTGTGTCTGGGGATGGAGGTTCTCTATTCTAAGCGTTCCAGGAAGTGTGTCGCTGTGAATAATTGATATATGCACGCCCCTGTGCCTGGAAAAAAGAGGAAGAAAAAAGTTTGAGGAAAGGTTCTTTGTCGGTCAGTCCACCATTCAGGTATTCAGTTAATCACAGGTATTAGTAGCTGCAGCCAAGCAGTGTCTGTCTTTCTAATTGTCCATATGTTCATTCCTGTGTGTATAAATGTAGTATGTATGTATGTATGTATGTATACCTATCCACCTATATCTATTGTTTATCAATTTCTTATCCATGTATATATATATATATATATATATATATATATATATATATATATATATATATATATATATATATATATATATATATATATATATATATATATATATATATATATATATATATATATATATATATTCTCTCTCTCTCTCTCTCTCTCTCTCTCTCTCTCTCTCTCTCTCTCTCTCTCTCTCTCTCTCTCTCTCTCTCTCTCTCTCTCTCTAGAAAAAAAAAAAAACGACAGGGAGTTGACAGCTCTTGAGGTTAACAAAATCTCCTTCTCCCTCTCTCTCCATAAAAGATATAAATGTAACAGACGTAACAGAACTAAATGTTAAAAATGAAGTATAAAAACCTCGCCACTGAACACGGAAGTCGTTCATTATCGAGTAACGAATTGAAATTATAAATGCATGAATCGTGTCTCCAGGTGTTGAATGCTGTCGATGCTTTACGAGCGAGCTACAACGAGTGACTCTCAGTTTTGAAGCACGTGTTAAATAAGGTACATATTTTTATTTGTAATTAGGATGGGACCAATATATGCGCTCACTGCAACCTGGGAATTTTGTATATAAGTATGCAATTTTTTATAAGTCATTTCTACACTAGACCACGTAGATAGTTTAGTAACAAGTGGAATTCATGCAAGTTAAAAGACACCTAGTTTTAGGAGACATGTAATATAAGATATCTATTTCTATTTGTGATTATGTAGGCTTAGACCAGCGTAGATTCTAACAACAGCCCCCAACTAGATACAGATATACACGTATGTGAATTTTTTTTTTTTATAACAGACTTTCTTGCACTAAACCTATGAATAATTTAGTAACATATGGAATTTGTACAAGTTGAAATTAGAGTAAAGAATGAGAAAGTATGTGTATTATTAGGAGAGTCAAAAAAAAGGGTCCAAATGAAACAGGAAAGTTCATTGTTTACTAAGCCGGAGTTATAACGTGTAGATATATAATTTGTGCGTTATTGGAGACCTTATGTTAAGATGTGAAAGGAAAAAAAAAAAAAAAAAATTCAGAACACTTAATTTAATAAATTTAGTTAAACACCACTGGAATAGAATTATATTATACAGAACGGTTAAAAAAGTCACAATTACGAGATAAGAGGGGAAGGGGAGACTAAATCCCATGTACGAGCTGCACATGATGAGGGCAAAAGACATGAGTGAGGCGAGCAAGGAGGCGAGGAGTGAGGGTAATGACCAGTATCATAATGGCCAGGACAGAAGCCAAGTGTTAACCCTTTCACTGTTAAACAATTTCTTCTCATAAACATTTACAACTTTTAGGCATTTATTTTTATACTGCTGTGTATTAAATAGTTCTTTAGCTTGCAAGACACAAGATTAATCTCTTATTCTTTCTATTTTTCCTTCTTTATTTGTGCGTATGCATGCAAATATTCTTTTACTTTATTACAGTGCTCTGATTGCTGACACAGAACAACCCTAGTAGTGAAAGTATAATTATTCTAGTTCTTTGTCTCAGTATTCACACAGACAACTAAACGTAATGGTGAGTCAGACGTGCATGAGGGAGACAGAAGAAATATTATCCTTTTTGTCTGCCACGGGTTCTCATCAAGCTTAATAAAATGGACTGGTGCAAGTTTAAAGCATGGCATTGAAAGACGCCACGGACAGGCAGGGAATGACCGAGTTGTTGAAATCTTTTAGTTTCTCGAGTCGGGTTTTTCTCTGTGAAATCGTCAAGGGTTATTCGAGGGAAGCAATGAGTGTCGTGCTGTCATCGCAGTCTGAGTGTTAAGGGATATGCGTATGCGGATGTAGAGCGACTGTTCTTTGAGTGATCGGTAGATGTGAAAATAAATAAATTAATTAAGGGAAAATAGATAAAGATAATAAACTGAGAAATGAAAAAAAAGTTAATTCGTAGTATGTGATTTTTAAAAGAGGGTTAGTCAAGTATAGATGTAAAACAACTACCTATCTAGGCAACATCTTTTTTTTTTTGAGTAATCGCATACCGGAACATATCGATTATAGAGACCAACTATCGAGGCACACGCTGAGGTAAGAAGCAGTAGTAGTTTATTAATGACTAATTACCCTCCTAATTAGCCACGCATCAGTTATAAGTAATGCGCTTCAGGACTTCATAGCACAGACTCGCATAATTCATTGATCCTGTGTCTCAGAGAAGCTTGTTAAAGGCAGGAAAAGTGCTATATGTCTTGACGTCAATAAGCCACTTGACGCGCTGCCTCGTTAAGCTGTTTAGAGTGATGAAGTTTTATGGTTTAAAGAATAATTCATGAGACTGGATCATGGTGAGGGTTATTGGAGTCTTGGTAATGAGAAAACATTTATGTCAGGACCAAGGGATAAGTGGAGTTCTCTAAGCTTTCATATTAAGTATTACGCCATTCTTCACCATCTACGTGGCGATCAGCAGCAAAATTAACGATTACACAAGTGAGGCGAATTCTGGGATAAGTATTGAAAAAATATACAAATAGAGTCAAATGGATGGGTTCATTAGATACTGTTGTAATGAGAAAGGACACTGCTAACAATATACAATAATGAGGCGGATTCTGGGAAAAGTACCGACAAATATACAGACGTAGCCCAGTAGATCGGTTCACTAGAGTACTTCTGTGAAAAGAAAAAAGACACCGCCGAGGATTGCTGCCATGAGTTTCAGAGGCCGTGTTACATCGTTTTTCGGGAATAACTCTAACAAACTGATAAATCGGGATCGTGCTTAGTATTGAGGGAGACGTGCATCTTTTTCTGACGTTGGTTTGCAGTTGTTTTGAATGCAGCGTGACATTCACACCGAGTTGTATTACACCAGAGGTATACGTTAGTTATTTACAGAAGACACTTTCAGGATGAGGTGAACACAGCCACACACTCATCTCCTGAGAGCCTCCACGTGCGTCTTTGAAGCTTGTTTCGTAACAGTATTATTCAGTAACTAAGGTTATACTTATCTCGCATTCTTCTTGCTTTCCTCTACTTTTGAAGTGTACTAAAAATATTAATAAATTACGATATTCAGACTGGGAACCCGAAACCGGAAACACGAGACTAGGGGCCCACTGTAAAAGACAGACCAACCATTACCAAAGAGGTAACTGACGGCTATCGCAGCGAAGGTTAATTTTGCTCTTGAGAGAGAGAGAGAGAGAGAGAGAGAGAGAGAGAGAGAGAGAGAGAGAGAGAGAGAGAGAGAGAGAGAGAGAGAGAGAGAGAGAGAGAGAGAGAGAGAGAGAGAGAGAGAGAGATAATATGTGTGTGTGTGTGTGTGTATGTGTGTGTGTGTGTGTGTGTTGGGGGGAGTAGGTGTGCAGCCCTGGGATATTCAGGGGTTGGGCGTGGATGGCGCTCCTGAAGGTCTGCTGCCGGATTATGTAGCTGGACTAATTTCCATTAAGAATTATTAAGGTGATAAAAATGGCCTTGTATTGTTTCATCAAAAGTTAAGTAAATGCTGCTCTGCATTATGTGGGTGTGCGGAGTTCCAGTTTGTGTCTGTCATGCCTGGGGGGTAGTGGGCATGGTGATGTTAGCTTCTACCTAAGCAGCCCCACACAGCATATTACATCCAACACAGATAGGACAAAACAGTCACTCGCTCCAAATGGACAGCTCGTCTTTACTTATTTTCATTCATGTATCACAGACATTTTTTGCATGTCCGACTTATGGAAAGAGATATTTATATTTCTGTCTCCCACTGCCGTGGGTCACTGGTTAATTCTAAATGATAAGCAACATTTATTTATAGATGAAAGAAAAAAAAACTATAAGCAACATTTATTTCTAGATGAAAAAACAAAACAAAAAACAAAAGAATTACCTCGCCATTAATTTGTACAGAAATCACAGCAGTGTGTGTCTGTTAGTCTCTGCCCACATCTGCCCGCAAGCTTGTGAGTCTCTTTTGTTCACCTTTTCTCTGGACTTCCTCTGTCTCATATTTCTTTGGTTTCAGTAATTATATATTCGCCTTTTGTTATATGCTGTTCTAACTACAAACGTAATTTACTAGTCGCTTTTTTTTTTTTTTAAGATGTATTATGTTTTTTTTCTTTTCTTTTTCTCTGATTTAATATCAACGTTGATCGTCCTATGCTGTTTATATACATTATTAATTTATTGTTTTATCTCCCTGGCATCACTGAAGTGTTCAAGAGTGTTTATATTCTCCATCTTTAGCGTTACAGGCCTAATGGATGGACGTATCAGAGTACTGGTATGTTGACTAAATGTTCTCTTACAGAGATTTCTTATTTCTCTTATTATTATTTTCATTATCTTAACTTGTACTTTGTCGGACCTAAATCAAGAAGTCACTTTCACCAACTTTGTAATTTTATCTTTCAATGCTGATGATGTTGCGCTGTTTCTTAGCGTGAGATATCTTTTGTTCACCTTCAAGTTGAAGGTCACCAAGACCCATAGTTGTCGTCTTTTGAAATCAGTTATTATTTCTAGCAACATCCCTGTAGTTTCCAGCATTATGGTTCGTTTGTAAGTCTCAAGTGCTATAGAATATTTATTTATTCATTCCTGGGGCCTCCAGTTTGAACCTTCAGTGACGACTTTCAAGAGATTCCGTTAATCGTGTGTGTGACAGGTAGTATCATCACGACTGACATTATTTCCTTTCTCAGTTCCGTATGGTTGAGGGAAGGATAACCAGATGAGCTAGTATCTGACAACAGGCCTCAGTTCACCAGTTCAGAATTTCAAGATTACCTTTGACGTCGAGGTATCAAGCATGTACGCTCGAGCGCATACTGGCCGAGGGGAAATGGAGCTATAGAATGGTTCAATCGCACCTTCAAGTCGTGGATCTCTGGTGTCGCTCCCAGGGAGAGGCTCCAAGAACGGATACGTCACCGCCTGGCTCACTACCGCGCCACACCCCACTGCACTACGGGTGTGTCGCCGGCCAAGATGCTGCACGACCGGGCGATGCGTCTGGAGTTACCAGTCCTTACACCTTGCAGCACAGATGAACAAAAGCTGAAGCAGCGTGTGAACAGGAGCGTAATAGGAGGCTCTACAACGGTATAGCGTAAGGGCGCCAACCTTCAGAGCAGGTGATTACGTACACGTACGGCGCCAAGGTCACTCAGTACTCCCGGCCGCTGATGATCCAGAGGCAGGTGGGCCGGTCGTCTTACCGGCTTGCGGACGGATTAACCCGGAACGCCGCGCACCTAGCTTTAGCAAGGGGGCAAGCCAGCCGAGACGTCTACGCTGAGGTGTGGGGAGTTCTGTGGGAAGCGACTAATGGATTTTGCCACGTAATCCAACATTATGTGAGAATCGGAGGCCAAAGCAAGGCGTTCCAACCGGACGTTGTATTTGCCAGTGGTCTAGGTACGAGAGAGAGAGAGAGAGAGAGAGAGAGAGAGAGAGAGAGAGAGAGAGAGAGAGAGAGAGAGAGAGAGAGAGAGAGAGAGAGAGAGAGAGAGAGAGAGAGAGAGAGAGAGAATGCAGATGTAACTATGGTACATAAATTTTTGTATTCCAAGAGAACATTTTGAAGATATTAATTGAAGCGAAACTAGAGGAGTGGGAAGTGTAAGTAAAAAATGACACTTTCGTAAACTGCACAAAGAGAAGGTTAATGACTCTGTTCAGAAATTCTCTGTGAGTGATGAGAAAAGGAATACTTTAAGAGTCAATGTGGAGAAGAAAATTGTTGTTGGAAGGTAAGAAAACTTGAAAAGAAAACAGGAAAATGCCTAAAAATACGTAAAAGTTGAACAAAATATAGAAAACATGTGGTATAAACAAAGAAACAAAAATAAATCTAAAATGTTCTTTAGTTTTGTAAATTATAAAATAAGAGTGAAATATGATCCACACTAAAGGGGAAGGTTCAGGTCAGTCAGGAGTGGCGAAAACAGTGGCGGGGAGGACGCGATGGAAGCAGTGATCCTAATGGCACGGATGCATCTTTGGGAGTGAAGAAAATCTAACTTAGGCAGGATGTGGATGTTGAGGAAGACGAATGTGTGGGACAATTATCAGTAGTATAGCATAGAACTTTACATGATTTTTAGTTATGATATATCAGAAAATGTTATCTACTAAGCATCAGGGGAGATAATGAACGTTCATTGAACATTGGAAAAAATACGGGTAAAAAAAAAAGAAAAAAAAAAGAACAGGTTTTTATTTTATCGTTTTTATTTTTTTGGGGGGAGGGTTTTACTGTTTTTGGTTTTATTTTTTTTATTTATTCCTTATATTTATGTGTAAATCAGTTTAAATAAGCAATTAAAAAGTGATCTAGAGTGAAACAAAGTATTTTTTTTTAATATATATGAAGGAGGGGGACCGGCCAAGAGCAACAAAATAAAAAAAAAATAAATAAAGGCCCATTGAGGTGCTGGTCCCCGAACAGAGTAAAAAATTAAAGGATAAGTGTCTAAAGTATTCTAAATCATTCATCCTTTTCTCTAGTAAACTCCAGAACTCCGTTCCTGCTTCTGTATTTCTCCCTTCCTATGACTTGAACTCTTTCAAGAGGGAGGTTTCACCAACTCTTGAAAGAGTTCAAGTCATAGGAAGGAAGAAATACAGAAGCAGGAACGGAGTTCCGGAGTTTACTAGCGAGGCCGCGGGAGGAGGGGAGACATGCAGTTAGCAAGATCAGAAGAGGAATTAGTATGAAAATAGCGGTAGAAGACAGGAAGAGATGCAACATTGCGGCGATGAGAAAGAGGCTGGACACAGTCAGTTAGAGGAGAGGAGTTGAAAAGACGAAAAGCTCTTGATTCCACCCTGTCTAGAAGAGCGTTATGAGTGTAACCCCCTCCCCCCATACATGTGAAGCACACTCCATACATGGACGGATAAGGCCCCTGTACAGAGTTAGGAGTTGGGGGGAAGAGAGAAACTGGCGGAGACGACTCAGAACGTCTATCTTAATAGAGGCTGTTTTATCTGGAGATATGTGAAGTTTCCAGTTTAGATTATAAGTAAAGGATGGGGGATGTTCAATGTAGAAGAGGGGAGGAGTTAAGTGTTACTGAAGAAGAGTGGATAATTATCTGGAAGGTTGTGTCGAGTTGATAGATGGAGGAATTGAGTTTTTGAGACATTGAACAATACTAAGTTTGCTCTACCCCAATCTGAAATTTTAGAAAGATCAGAATTCATGCGTTCTGTGGCTTCCCTGCTTGAAATGTTTACTTCCTGAATGGTTGGACGTCTACGAAAAGACGTGGAAAAGTGGAAGGTGGTATCATCAGCGTAAGAGCGGATAGGACAAGAAGTTTGGTTTAGAAGATCACTGATGAATAACAGGAAGAAAGTGGGTAACAGGACAGGACCCTGAGGAACACCACTGTTAATAGATTTAGGAAAAGAACAGTGACCGTCTACCACAGCAGCAATAGAACAATCAGAAAGGAAACTTGAGATGATGTTACAGAGAGTAAGATAGAAGCCGCAGGAGGGTAGTTTGGAAATCAACGTTTTTTACCAGATTTTATCAAAAACTTTTGATATGTCTAGGCAACAACAAAAGTTTCATCAAAATCCCGAAAAGAGGATGACCAAGACTCAGTAAGGAAAGCCAGAAGATCACCAGTACAACGCCCTCGAAGGAACCCATACTGGCAATCATATAGAAGGTCGTGAAGTGATAGATATATAAGAATCATCCTGTTGAGGATAGATTAAAAAAAACTTTAAAGAGGCTGGAAATTAAAGCAATAGGAGTTTGAGGGATTAGAACGGTCACCCTTTTTTAGGAACAGAATGAATGTAGGCAAAATTCCAGCAAGAAGGAAAGGTAGATGTTGATAGACAGAGTTGAAAGAGTTTGAATTGGTAAGGTGGAAGTACGGAGGTACAGTTTCAGAGAACAATAGGAGGGACTTCTTCAGGTCCATAAGCCTTCCGAGGGTTAAGGCCAGCGAGGGCATGGAAAACATCACTGGGAAGGATCTTAAGGGATAGCATGAATTAGTCAGAGGTTGGAGGAGAGGGAGGAGCAAGCCCTGAATCACCCAAGGTTTGAGCAGAGTTCAGCTTTAGAAAAAGATGAGATGGCAGTGGTGCCATCAGCTTGAAATAAAGGGAGGGAAAGATGAAGATATTTTTAACTAGATGCCAGAAATCACAAGCGGAGTTAGATCTTGAAAATTTTGACACTTTCTATCTGAAGGACAGACATGTTGATACAGCTTGGTTCGGTTGCCAAAGCGTTTTTAGCTTGTACTTTACAGGAAATGAACGGGTCAGGCTTGATCACTTTTACATTTTTTATGTATATATATATATATATATATATATATATATATATATATATATATATATATATATATATATATATATATATATATATATATATATATATATATATATATATATATATATATATATATATATATATATATATATATAGACTTTATTTATTAATATGATATAAAACTAAATTTTGATATGTAAAATGTAAAACAAAAAACAAAAAAAAACAAAAAAACAGTTTTTTTTTTTTTTTTTTTGAGGGGAAGGGTTGGGTGTTTTTTTAATGCCAGCCCTGTCATTGAACCGTATAGTCTGTTTTTGAAGTGCACTATGAACACTTTCGTGGATAAGTTGTTGGAAAAAAAAAAGATACGAGTAAAAAAAAAAAATAAATAAACCTAAGCAAGGCAGCAATGATTTACGGAGAATTCGTCATGTATCAATAATAAATTAGGTTTTCTTTTTACTTCAAAGTGGTGAATATCACGCGAGAGAGAGAGAGAGAGAGAGAGAGAGAGAGAGAGAGAGAGAGAGAGAGAGAGAGAGAGAGAGAGAGAGAGAGGCGTCTGAGTGGACAGTGTTTACTTTGGAAAAAGCCTCTTGGTAAGATGCACTTCAAGTATCTTGCATGGAAATTACAGAATTTTGAAGGATTTGCTCATATAATTAAATGGAAAATTATGTGTAGGACAGATGCGTGTGTAATATTTGGAATGACAATTTTCTCAATGAAGAAATTATAAGTAGGGCACCGCATGCACGTAGTGTGTGGAGGAGTTGATATACATTGTTTGTTGTGTAGTATGAATACCATTATATTTCTTATTTGTCAACAGTGATTAACAAAACAAATAGTTATGATTCATTACTGTAAGGAATGGCCTATATAATGGAAAATGCAATGCAAATGCAGCCATTATTGGAGAACGGAATGATATCGTAAAGAATGTCACGTCCTGGAAATGCGGGAGAGCAAAAAAAAAAAAAAAAAAAAAATCATAATAATAATAATAAATAAATAAAAATAAGTTAATAAATAAAATAATAAATAGATAAATAAATAAATATAATAAATATAAATAATAATGATAATAAAGCAAAGAAAAAGAGAAATGCAGGAGTGAAATTTCAGAAAAAAACCATCACTAGAAAAAAGACAAAAACAAATTAAATCACCAAGGGGGTTACCAATAAACATCAGTGACCCAAAAATCTACGAAATGCTCAGGGAATTGATCATTTCAATGGTTCCGTGATCACCAGGCTTGAGGGAAGGCAGCATGAGAAAAGAGACAGGAAAAGGTGAAGTTGTGTATTTTAAAAAGAAACAGGAAAGAGGGAAGGTTTAATTGTGGCGTTCAAAGCTGTACTGTTACTGAAGCAGAGGGAGAGAAGGCCTGGCAAACGATGATGGGAGAACAAGGGGACAGCGTGTTCAAATTAAAGATGCTTAAGCAAAGGAATTTACAGTCAGATAATCAAGTAAACCTTTTCCCTTCCACTCACAATGTGCAAGGAATAATCATCCCAACGACCTCTTGAATAAGTGCTAGAATTGCGTGTGTAGATGTCGAAGTGGTTGAGGGAAAAGCTATTAATGTGGGTCTTATCTTTCCAACTATTTTTTTTTTTTGTATGTGTGGACACGAGGCGGAAGGGGTGTGAGCAAGGTGGTGTGAATTTTTAAAGGGATCAGAGCTGATATGGAGACAGAACAGCACAAGTTTTACTCAAATTCTGTGTATTAAAGCACTTCCCGTCCAGCTGAGTCATTTCCATTACGAGTCAAATGGAGTGGAATCATGCTTATGACTTCATATGGAAATGTTGCAACGAGAGGACCGCCGAGGGGCACGCTGACCACCTCCCCTCCTCCCCCCACCGACCCTCACAGCGCCCCTGCCCCCACACCGTTAGCTCTTTTCCTCTCACATGTAAATCTCCCTCACGATCATTTTACCAGCAAAATAATTTTACCCATGACAAATTTGATTAAGTTACGTTAGGTTATGTTAGGTTAGGATAGGTTATGTTAGACTAGATTTGGTAAGGTAAGGTTAGGTTAAACTATATTAGAGTGGATAAGATTAAATTAGATTTAGGTTAGGTTTGGTAAGATTACGTAACGTAAGGCTAGGTTAGATCAGATTAAGCGAAGTTATGTTTTTCTATATTATATTACATACGATTAAAAATAAATTATGATAGGTTAGGTTAGGTTACATCATTAGATTACATAAATTTAGGTTAAGCAAATATAAGTTTAGGTTGAAAAGTTTTCATGAGAAGGAATTATTTTTAACCTCATGGAGATGTCGTTTTGGAATTTTATTGAGGTTGAAGTTAACACAGAAGTCTGCTATCGCTTCTCTTACATCTTTCCTACTACATCGTGTGTGTGTGTGTGTGTGTGTGGTGGTGGTGGTGGTGGTGGTGGTGGTGGTAGTGAATAGTGGCTTGTTCGCTCTCTCTCTCTCTACTCTCTCTCTCTCTCTCTCTCTCTCTCTCTTCTCTCTCTCTCTCTCTCTCTCTCTCTCTCTCTCTCTCTCTCTGTCAGTCTTTGTTTTTTCCCTACGTAGACTCACTTATATATTCCTATGAATCTCTTCGTCTGCATGACTTCGTGCTTGCTTGCCTTGTGTGTATTTTTGCGCGTCAGGCTAATGCTCCCTCCGTCTGTCTTTCCGCCTGTCCCTCCTCTCTGTCTGTCTGTTCGTGTGCCTGCGTCTAAATTGGGGTTGCGCAGAAAACGAATATCACTCAATTGGTGTATGAATGGGTGGCGGGTCTGGT
>NC_087158.1:19337039-19349539 GCF_035594125.1 Scylla paramamosain
CACCAGAACACGTCCATCTTTAATTTCCGATACATCCATCCACCTGTGTGTCCCTTTGTGGTGCGCTTATTGAGAGACAAGTGGCTGTATTAGTGGCGGGGAAATCTGGGCGTGATGGTGGTTTTTGCTTCTTTTACAGTTACTACCACTGCTACTACTACTATTACTACTCCTGCGGCTACTACTACTACTACTACTACTACTACTACTACTACTACTACTACTACTACTACTACTACTACTACTACTGATGCCACCACCACCACCACCACCATTACTCAAGAAGTGTGTGTTGTGTTTATTTGTGTATATTTTGTTTTCCATGAATTATTAAAAACATAAAATAACCATTAACTGTGATCTTTCTTAGTACATAAAATTACTTCACTTAATATTTACCTTACCAAGACATGTTGACGCTAAATAAAGAAAAGTTTACCATGCCCGTCATCCGCTTGCTGCTCGTAATCATGTCTGCAGCCTCTGTCGCCTCAGGACCGTGACAAAGTACCTAGGCAAGCACACCAAGAGTGACGTAGGAAGCGAGGAGGAAAGTTTACAATGCATCTACTTCTCATCAGGTTCAGGTTTCTTCTCCTGCCAGTGTTTGTGTGAGGCTTCTCGGTACAACTTTTTGCCCTTTATCGCCCAATTCTTGCGGCACTATGATGAACACTTGCCCGCAGTAAAGGAGCGCTGGAACATGTTTTGTGTAATTTCCCTCACGTGCTCCAGATTTTTCCTCCCACTCATTACGTCCATGAGCTGCCTCGACGAGCATCCTTGCTAATAACGAGCCATGAATGTCCAAGATCCTTGTCAATTGAGGGTCTAGTCCAGAAACGCGTCAAAGGGAAGAAGAAAAAGTGATATTGTAGTGAAAATTCGGTAAAACTGTGCACTTCCATAGTCACTTTTTTTTCTTTTGCACCTAATGCAACTTATTTTTTTAACAGCTATGTTATATTTTATATTTTCTATGCATTGTTTTAAAGAATTATGTTTACTGTTTCATTACGTTGCAATAAGAACATACCACCCACATCTTTAGTTGATTACTATCACGGCAGGCTGACCACTGTGCATACTTCACTCAGCTCTCATCAGCTCTCGAGGCAAGGGTTGTATCTTAAATCGTATTTACTTATTTATATTTTCATTTATTATCAGTTTGTTCATTATCTTTTACATTCGTGTCAGAATTGCATAACCTCTATCCTGTAATATTACAAACATTTACTGATGACACGTGTGTGTGTGTGTGTGTGTGTGTGTGTGTGTGTGTGTGTGTGTGTGTGTGTGTGTGTGTGTGTGTGTGTGTGTGTGTTTCACCATCCCCATGGTAGATGTTCCCGTTAATCTTGTGAGCACGGCAAGATTTTAGAGTAGAATTTGACGATGGTGTTCAGCTGACGGCAATATGTTAGCCAATTTTGTCAGAGTGGTTAACTGGCTATGGCAGGAAGTGGGTTCAAGGGGGCATTCCACGAATATATTTTAATTACGAAGAGTTTGTAAATAATTTTCCGTTCGTCACCAGTGCGTATGACAGGCGCGTTCCCAAGGCTCCCCATCTCCGGTGACACACTCATTACTACCGCCACCAATGCTACCATAGCAGCTGTTTTTATTTCTACTAGTATTACAACATATAACATCAACTCTACTACTACAACTACTACTGCTACTACCACTACTACTACTACTACTACTACTGCTACTACTACTACTACTACTACTACTAACTACTACTACTACTACTACTTACTACTACTACTACTACTACTATTTTTACTTTAACGAACAGGCAGTACAATTTACTACCTTCGTCTGAATAAACTTCTAAATGATGAGATGTACTCTGTCATAACTTTGTTCATTATATCTCACTAACAACAAAACAACAACATTTACTACTGCTACTACTACTACTACTACTACTACTACTACTACTACTACTACTACTACTACTGTTCCTCTTATCTTATTACCAACCATTATTAGTTCGCATCACAATTAACTTCCATCCTCGTTAGATGCAATGTATACGTTGTGTGTGTGTGTGTTGTGTGTGTGTGTGTGTGTGTGTGTGTTTGCGTAGGCGCATTCATAGGAATCATCAAAGCAAATAACCTTCGTATATTTTTTGACAACAGGGACAGCAGATATTAGTACTGCAACCTTCATCACTGCCATCATTACCATTACTCGT
The DNA here is from genome assembly GCF_035594125.1 of Scylla paramamosain. Lineage (NCBI taxonomy): Eukaryota > Metazoa > Arthropoda > Malacostraca > Decapoda > Portunidae > Scylla > Scylla paramamosain. The sequence goes on from NC_087158.1 coordinate 19,339,252, forward strand.
ATCATTATTCTGTCATGATTACTAATATAAGGTTAATTATGAACAAGATGAGTGGGCAATCTCTCTCTCTCTCTCTCTCTCTCTCTCTCTCTCTCTCTCTCTCTCTCTCTCTCTCTACTCTCTCTCTCTCTCTCTCTCTCTCTCTCTCTCTCTCTCTCTCTCTCTCCCTCCCTCCCTCCCTCTCTCCCTCCCTCCCTCCCTCCCTCCCTCCCTCCCTCCCTCTCTCTCTCTCTCTCTCTCTCTCTCTCTCTCTCTCTCTCTCTCTCTCTCTCTCTCTCTCTCTCTCTCTCTCTCTCTCTCTCTCTCTCTCTCTCTCTCTCTCTCTCTCTCTCTCTCTCTCTACTCGTGGAATATGAATGTGAATTTCGTCCATCCATTTCCCTCAGCTCTACCTCCATTATTCACTCTCCTTCACACAGATGCCACTTTTACCTCAATGCCCTCTTCTTCTTCACCATTCTCTCTCTCTCTCTCTCTCTCTCTCTCTCTCTCTCTCTCTCTCTCTCTCTCTCTCTCTCTCTCTCTCTCTCTCTCTCGTTCTCTTTTCCTCACGGTCGCCTCGCTCTTTGTACTCAAGGCCCGTCATGCAGAAAACTGTCATGCGGGGAGAGCTGCAGGTGGAGGCGTAGTGGCTGTAGTGTTTGCATGCCTCGCTCCCTGGGTGCCCTGTGTGTCACCAGTGGGTCGTTGTGGGTTGAAGTGAGGTGGAAGTTTCCTGTGTGTGAGCTATGTGTGTGTGTGTGTGTGTGTGTGTGTGTGTTGGTGTTGGTATGTGTTGTGTGGTTTTACTGAAAGATGTCGAGGAGTGAAAGTAATTTTGCTAATGGTGGTGGAGAAATAGTTGTGGTGTTTTTTTGTTTGTTTGTTTGTGTGTGTGTCGTGTTTTTTTGTGTTTTAGTTCTTGTTTATAGAGTATGTAAGAGCAATTTTGTCGGGCCATGCTAGTTATTGGAATTTTGCTGTGTCCTGTGTGTTGTGGTCAGTGGAATATTTATCTACAGGAACAATACTACTTTTCTTTTTGTAGGATTTGTTTTTGTATGTGTAGCAATTAACATACGTAGGAGTTATACGTGAATTTCATAGAGGTATATTTTGAACAATGTCCGAGGGAATGTAAGCTAGTAATAATGATGATACGATGATGATGATGCCGGTGATGATAATAATAATAATAATAATAATAATAATAATAATAATAATAATAATAATAATAATAATAATAATAAGACAACAGTAATAATAATAACAATAGTAATAATAATAACAGTACCAATAATAATAACAACAATAACAATGTTTTCGATACTTTTAATTAAAGGTGTGTATGTGTGTATATATCTATAGCGAAGTAGTGACCATCATTGTAATGGTGATTGTGACGATGGAGTTGTTCGCAGTGGTGGCAATAGTGGTGATTGTGATTGTGGTGACAGTTACTAATGAGAGTGGTGACGGTGGTGGGCATCCCTAAATTTTCAAGGAGTTCGGTATAGGAGAGAGAGAGAGAGAGAGAGAGAGAGAGAGAGAGAGAGAGAGAGAGAGAGAGAGAGAGAGAGAGAGAGAGAGAGAGAGAGAGAGAGAGAGAGAGAGAGAGAGAGAGAGAGAGAGAGAGAGAGAGAGAGAGAGAGAATATTACATTACTGGAAAATAATCACGAAAATTGAGCAGACTCGGGCATGCGGAGTTATTACAGTATGGAAAAAAGAAGAAAAAAAGAAAAAGGGCAAACGAAATATGAACTTTTGATTTCTTTGATGGCGGAGATACTGCACGGGACTTACGTACTCGTATATGCGCTGGGTGGGACGGGAGAGGGCGGGGAAGGGCGGGAAAGGGCTGGGTGGGGCAGGGAAGTAAGATGAGAGACGGATGGGACGAGTGGGACTGGAGGTGGTGGATGGAAGCAGTGGAGACTTGGTAGGGTTGCTCCAGGTATTCACTTGCCACTATTCTCTTGCGCCGGTACATGCGTGGAGGTGAAGGCAAGGGCAGGAGTAGGAAAGAAAGGGCAGCTGTTCTTTCATACGAGGAAAAGAGGGAATGGGGTGAAGAGACGAGGAGTAGAAGGGAGTAATAATTAGTAAGAAAGGGGGAGAGGATGCGCAGAGAAAGGGTGAAAGACAAAGTTAAGGGAAAATTGAGATACAATGAAAGTGTTGGACTGGAAGCACTTAAGGGTAAGAAACAATGACGAAAGGAAGGAAAAAGAACACAGCGAAAAAAAATGGATGAGAAACAGGAAAAAAAAAGAAAAAAAAAGACTAATAAAACATCAAGAAACAACATAAAAAGGTAACCGACAGCGAAAAAAGGGCTAAGTGACAAGAAAAGAGGTAAAAGAAGGAAAAAAAAAAGAGAAGACAAAATAACGAAAAGAAACATACCAAGTCAACGGAAAAACGATAAAAGAACGAACAAGAGCTGCAAACGACGAAATAAGTACTTGACGATGAAGAAACAATGAAATATGACACGAGACAAGAAGAATGGAGGAGAGACACCAAAAAGATCCAAAGACACGGAAAAAGAACAACTGGTAGGGGACGTTATTGGTATTCTCTGTGTATTAATGCTTGTTTGTTAGTGCAGGTACCCGTTATTCAGGTGAGGCGCAGGGAAGGGCGGCAGAGGTCACGTCAGGCGCGGCTGAAGTATCGAAGAAATGGGAAAACATCGTAATCCCGGATGAAATGTTTTTTTTGTTCTCTTTTTTTATTGAAGGGGAAAATGTTTTATCATTTCTCAACGTCGATGCAAGAGCCAGGAATTCAAACTGGCGGACAGACATACATACATACATACATACAGACAGACAGACGGACGGATGGACAGAGAGACAGACACATAGAAAGACGGACACACACATTCTGTACATTAGAAAAATAAGTATGAACTAGATATAAAAATGACTTTGTAATAAGAATATCTCGTGAAAAAAGAGATATTGTAACTTGTGTGACTTCAGATATTATTTCATGTAAATCATTCTTTCCCTCTCTCTCTCTCTCTCTCTCTCTCTCTCTCTCTCTCTCTCTCTCTCTCTCTCTCTCTCTCTCTCTCTGCGTAACACTGATCGCAGAAATATCATGCAGAGTACTCGTTCCTAAAACTAAATAGGATTAGCTGAACAATCTCCGCATCCCACACAGCTGCCGCGCCCAAGTGGTAAAGTGTGCCCCTCATGTATATGCAGGCGTGGAAGTGTGGCGCGGCGTGTGGGGTGTGGCTTGCTGTAGGTGTGGGTTGATGTGGATGTGGATGGGTGTGTGTTTGGCTTAATGTGGGCTTTTTGTGTAGTTATGTCTTGGAGTCGGTGTGGCCATGTGCAAATATGGCTCAGTGGGAATGTGGCTTTGTGTGAGTGTAGTTCGTTGTATGGATCCGAGTATTTCCCGTTGAGACAGAGTGAGAGAGAGAGAGAGAGAGAGAGAGAGAGAGAGAGAGAGAGAGAGAGAGAGAGAGAGAGAGAGAGAGAGAGAGAGAGAGAGAGAGAGAGAGATTGTGAAATGCAAATATATTTCTATCAATAAACTACTACTACTTCTACTGCTACTACTGATATTACTACTACTACTACTACTACTACTACTACTACTACTACTACTACTACTACTACTACTACTACTACTACTACTACTACTACTACTACTATTACTAGCGAGTTTTAAGGATACCGACAAATTTCTACAAGAGGTAAATCCGCAGACACAATGACAGACCAAGTAACTGACCAAGTAACTCAACCTGAGCGCATCGGAGTTTCTGCCTTTCAGTGTGCAGTAAAATGATCTACAGTGTTGCGGGAAAAATACAGTTCGGAATGGTATAGAAAAGTTAGTTAAAAGGCTCGGGCGCGGTTAGCCGGTATCCGGTTAGTTGGTGTGGGTTTTTTGTTGTTATCAGTCAAAACTTACCTGCAAGTTAAGGGGCACCTGTACAAACACGAATTAACGAGCCAAGGTACATTGTTCAGGTTGTTTTTTTTATTATTAAATGAATTCAACAGTCTGGGGTACACATTTCACATAAAGATGTACACAAACGCAGTTCTTCCCATTCACACACGAGGGATCCACGTCTTTTTTCACGCATTCACACAAAAAAATAAAGAAAAGAAAACACCATAAAATAGACAGACTCAGCAGGAGGTGAGGAAAACATCCTTTGTTAGTGCTCCTACACTCCACCCACTTCTGCGAAGGTGAGTGTCTGAGGCTCCTCTTCATTCAGGCTCGTTCTCATCCCTCGCTGCGTTCGCTTGCGGTAAGGTGGTCTTAATACGCTCCGAAGCGTTCTTCCTGGCGTCTTGTTTTTTGTTGCCTCACAAAGAGAAAGGGAAGACGAGCTGGAATGGGGTGTTGGGGATGTGGTTGGTCGGTTGGCTGGCTGGATTCTACAAAGATAGGGTATGGTTGAAGTGAAGAGGAGGAGGAAGAGGTAGAAGAGGAGTTAGCATAAAGAACATATATTAAGAAAGTTACATAAGAGAAGAATGGCTTAGGACGGGACAGCAATAAAACAAGTGGCTGAAGAAAATGGACAAAGGGAGGTAAGAAAATAAGGCAAGACATTAGACGAAGCTCTCGTTGCTCTGTCTGGTGGTGTTTATCTTGAGGGTGTAATACTTGTGCGTGGAGGAGCCGGGGACCCGAGGCAGATCAGTGGAGAGGAGCGGCTGGGACTGTGGTCGGAGTGAAGAAGATCCCCTAGGACTGGTGGCCTCCGTGGTGTGCAGCGGTATCGAGGGCGAGGGTCCTGAGAGGTGGGTAGAGCCTGCTAGGTGGGCGGACTCCTGCAGTGCCGTGGGATCTGGTGTTGGGGCGGGGCCGTGGAGGGCTGAGGTGGGGCGCGAGAGGAGAGTGTGGGAGACGCTTCTTGATGGCATCCGTGACTGCTGGGAGGAAAGGAAAGGTCAGATTTAGTGAGTGTTTTTTCATCCACCATTGCTACCACCACAATCACCACCACCATCATCACCTCCTCCTTCGTCTGCTTTTCTTCCATCTAATTTCTTTTCCTCTGTATGATATTTCGTGCTTCTCATCATTCTTCTAGCCAGCACCATTCTAATCGTCACTATTGCGCCCAATTTCATGCATTGAGCAAGAAGTGAAGTCTATCCTAGGTATGAATAAACTCCAAAACACAGGCCTGGGAAGTGGGTCACCCCAGCCGTCACACGCCATTCACCAGCACGCTGCAAACACTCACACTTTTACGCAGTTTCAGTGGGACCTGGACATGCACGCAATGTGATGTGACCTTCCCCGCTATTTTACTTCCATCCATCAGCTGCCCTGCTACGTGGCCGGTGTGCATGGCTGCCTCCTGTGAAGCGGTCCACACACTCAAGAATTTCAAGCACTGTGGAGAGCAAATTTATTTCTTCGCAAAATTCCCTCGATACTGATTCTTCTTTTTTTTTTTTTCTCCCCTTTGTAATGCTAAGGCCGTAGATCTTTTTGGTACTAATTCTATTGACATGCTAGGTTACTGACGTGAATACCTTTTTGTAACATGAGACCCTGCTGAAGTCTATTTTTATTTGTCATCGTACAGTTTTATAATACAGGATTTCGTTATGGTCTTTCGTTCTTTCTGTATTGGTAGACTCGTACGTATCTTAACTTCATTCAACTTTGAAGAAAAAGTATTTAGAAAATCCTAGAATGAAATATGTATTCTTTTGCAATCGATTTTCACTGAAATAATTTTGAGCATCTGTACTCCCTTTTATTAATTAACTTGTGTTTATTGAATGGGAATAGCGTTCACTGAATGGAAATAATAAAGTGGATTGGAGAAAGCAGCAAAAGCATGATCTGGTCTGAGTGAGTTTGTACCAGCATCTTGTCCAATCGCTTTGTGTGTGTGTGTGTGTGTGTGTGTGTGTGTGTGTGTGTGTGTGTGTGTGTGTGTGTGTGTGTGTGTGTGTGTGTGTGTGTGTGTGTGTGTGTGTGTGTGTGTGTGTGTGTGTGTGTGTGTGTGAGTGAGCTGAATACATTACCAATTCCAACTCACCTTTGTTACGCTCTCAACAAAATTATGAATGTTTTCACGAGTAAACTTCCTCTCGCACACAAAGGCATTGAGTGGTTCAGTGACGTTGTGTGTACTTGGTTGAGAAATTACTGGAAAATCATTAGAAATATCAGTATGTATTATGAAATTACTCAAAGTAAGTTCGGCTTAATTATACCGTACGTGTGTGTGTGTGTGTGTGTGTGTGTGTGTGTGTGTGTGTGTGTGTGTGTGTGTGTGTGTGTGTGTTTACATAGTTGTATTATTCATGATTTGAACTAAATTGTATTGTTTCGTTTGCATGTATGTTTAGTTTTATGCATTTTAGTTTAAATTCATGGATACAGTTTCCTCATTCTACATCAGCCCCTGAACTCCCATGCTTCCGCGGGAAAATTTTTTATTTAAATGTTTGGTCATGTAGTTAGTTTTCAGTCATGTCCTCTTGTTTCATTGTTCCTCACTAGAAAGTCTTATGCGTCCACACATTAAAGTCTTTCTTTCAAAATTGCGATATTTGTATTTCTTTCTTTTTTCACGTTGTCTTAAACTTGACATTTTCTTGTTTCCTCTTTCGGCAACTCTTCTCAGCTTGGTGTGAGTTTTGCTGCCACTCTGCGTGTCGTCTCCAGTCTTTGTACAGGAAAGACAAAACCACCTCGCCGCAGAGCTGAATACGTCATGAGAACAACCAATTCGCTCACCATGTCGTTAATTTCCACAAGAGGGGAGTGCAGTGCCTGATAGCAGCGTACACTCGTTTCAACCAGCCCCAGACATTTCTCCTCTGGCCGTAGGTTATCTCGTTCATTGGTCTAAATTCATCTCAACGTAGCTGTAATGATTTCCTTTTGCTGTCTTGTGCCTTATATATGATTCATGTCACTCATTTAATTTTTCATATTGCCTACCAAAACTAAGTAAACATAAACATTGCCAAATATGTACAATTCATTTTTGTACAGGTGCACCTCCTTTCCATTCCCATTATTTTTTTATTTGTTTAATTAGCACCACTCAGGCATTTTCATGCAGCTGTTCTGTGTAACTGACATCTCATTTACACAATCTAGAAACAAAATAACGGAGCAAAGAGTTCTCCGTTATTCTCACCTGTCATGTTTTTGCCTTAACGGAAACTTTAACCCTGCACCAGTTCCTATCGATCTCGCTGACAGGTAACCTTCTATTGAGTCCACCATATTTTCGTGTGTCCTGCTCGTCGCTCATTTACCTGAGAAATCTTAAAAGACAACTGATTGAAGTGTTTCTTTTTCTTTAGACTTTTTTTTTTCTGATCTTCCCTTCTCAGTCTCACATAATATTCTTGTATGAAATTTGTTCTGAGAGATAATTTAGCCAGTAAAACATGATTGACTGAGAAATAAAGCTATGCGATTGCCTAAAGAAATAAAGCTATGAGAATATGAAATGACTTCTTCAGAAAACGAATCACTCGTAGCTTTTTCCAATAATCTTACAGATATATATATACTTCCATAATGTAATAAAACGGGACGGTTAGAGATAACAGCCTATAATTCCATCAGTCCTCTTTGTTTCATACAATGGGTACCGTACGATTATTGGCTCATTTTCCGCTTCTCTGGCGCATATTGTTTTACGAGAAAACTTAAAATATTATGCTAATCTGTAGTTCTTCATATTAAGTGAGAGGCTCTGCAGGAACCACACATATGAATCCATCTCTCATTCCATTTCATCTTTCGCAGAGTTCTTTCATTATGTTTAGCATTTTTTTCTTTTATAATTAGCACTTTTGCGTTATACCTTCAAACATTGTTCTTTCAGTTTCCCTTTCAGTTCTTTTTGTTCTCCACAGCTTTGCAGAAACACGCGACGTGTTTATCCTTACTGATGATACTTTTTATATTTATTTATTTATTTATTTATTTATTTATTTATTTTTCATTTACATATTTATTTACTTATCTTCGTGTATGCATTACTCGTTTCCCATTTTTCAGTTTAGTCTCAACCCTCCATTAGATTTTATCACTCTCTTCCACCATTTTTTTTTGCTTTTTTCAACTACTCTTATTTTGTTTTTCTTGGTTTCTATCTGTTCCAAGTGCTTAGGCGTATTTTTTTTATGGCACTTTATACATCCCCTACGAAAACATCACGTCATACCACCCTGTTTCCCTTTCATATCAGTACCTGTTCAAAATATCCCGGCGCAAGAGCAGCGTTAGTCCTGTCGTGCTTGTATCTATTCCGCATACGAGTATGTGCTTCATCTCTCTCCCGCTCTATTGCCAATCCCATTAATATCTCCATTGCAGTGATTATATAGGCAGGCTGGCCCGCGGGACGATGCTATTTCACAGCCTGTATGTGGGTGTGAGTGTGCGTGCGTTCATGTGTGTGTGTGTGTGTGTGTGTGTGTGTGTGTGTGTGTGTGTGTGTGTGTGTGTGTGTGTGTGTATGTATGTGTGAGCGTGCATGCCACTACTTTGCTAATCAAAGACTGTCCCATCTAAAATTCAGTAGAATTAACAATTCTTTTCCATTTGTCGTTGTTGAATTTTTTTAGAAAAGAAATAAAAGATTTGTCAGGTTGCTATTAAAAAAAAAAAAAAAACGGACACAACGAAATGAAAGAATAGGTTTCAGGCAATAACTTAACTGTTGGGAATATTTTTCTTCTACAAGAGAATCATGAAAACAGAACTTGTATTATGAACTATATGCATTTCATGCTTAGCCTTTTTATGAAATTAGCAGTTCTATTTGAGTTTGAACCATATCCTAATGCTGCTTTAAGCTTTGTATTACAGACTTTCGTTGTGTTATGTACTCACATTCGCAAAACACACCATCATTATGATAACAGTGTCATTATATGTACGTATCTGATTTCTGTCTAAAAATACGGTGATTGCATTCTTTCATAAGCTTGTAGAGGATGGACGCGCCGCACGCCAGCCCGCACACCGCCTATTTTCCATTATTCACCCTTCTTGCAGACACGTTAGTAGTGTTTTGATGATGTGTTGATAAATGTTGCATGCTCTCTCTCTCTCTCTCTCTCTCTCTCTCTCTCTCTCTCTCTCTCTCTCTCTCTCTCTCTCTCTCTCTCTCTCTCTCTCTCTCTCTCTCTCTCTCTCTCTCGAATTCAGATTATATTTTTTTTGTTCTATAATGTATTTTACGTTTGGACCAATCAAATATATAAAAAAATAATAAAATATCTCCTAACACTCTCTCTCTCTCTCTCTCTCTCTCTCTCTCTCTCTCTCTCTCTCTCTCTCTCTCTCTCTCTCTCTCTCTCTCTCTCTCTCTCTCTCTCTCTCTCTCCCATCAGTCCGTCAAGTTATAACAGCAGTGCATCACTCAAGCGAATGGATAATTTGACTTTATTTGAGCTCTCTTGGCTATTACCCTCCACCAGCCTTCGTCTGCCTGTTGACCCTCACCTAATGGATCTCGTGTTGCCGTGTTGACTGTGTTCTGCGCCGCGCCGCCTGACAAAGTGATTAGGTCTGTGGGTGAGTGGGTGGGTAGGTGTAGGTGAGTGTGTGTATATTGACTCGTCTTTCGGGTTTAGTGGATTGTTTCTTTAGTTTCTCGCCCAGTCAGAGAGAGAGAGAGAGAGAGAGAGAGAGAGAGAGAGAGAGAGAGAGAGAGAGAGAGAGAGAGAGAGAGAGAGAGAGAGAGAGAGAATAGAAGAGAATTTACTGTGGTAGATAAGTATTGTCTCCATTGGTAAACATAAACGAATCTGCATTTTTCCGCGGCCTGAGCTTATTATTGCGTGGAGATAAAGATCATTATGAAAGAGCGCACCACACCTCACGTGCCGGCCTGGCTTAAGCATGAGGGTGCCAAGGAAGTCAGCTTGAAAAACTAGAACGGTTTGTGTAGATTATCAGCCTTGCTTAAACCTTTGTATGCTGATCCATATCCTTAACCAAACACACACACACACACACACACACTCTCTCTCTCTCTCTCTCTCTCTCTCTCTCTCTCTCTCTCTCTCTCTCTCTCTCTCTCTCTCTCTCTCTCTCTCTCTCTCTCTCTCTCTCTCTCTCTCTCTCTCTCTCTCTCTCTCTCTCTCTCTCTCTCTCTCTCTTTCAGTCAGTCAGTCAGTCAGTCAGTCAGTCAGTGTGCGCGTGAACGAGTAAGTGTGATTGATTTAGTAAGTGAGTGAGTGAGTCAGTTTTTGTCTTTGTGTGTGTGTCTGTCCTTCTGTCTGTCCAGGTCACAACACTCAATTCGACCTCCTCAAGACGGTTCA
>NC_087158.1:19362039-19364539 GCF_035594125.1 Scylla paramamosain
AGCACTTGAAAAGAAATAGCAATAGTGATCATTATTTCTTGGCTTGAAAATTTGCATTTTTTTTTTTTTTTACACTGCTTAGTATGTCTTGTTTTCCGGCCACCTCTGACTGAATGGAGCGTGGCTGGTGAGGAACCTTCTTCTATGCTATTCTATTTCTCCTATTCTGTGTTTGATAGCGGACTCACAAACAGGGCCAAAACGTCTACTGCTGTTTGTTCGTCCTTTGTATTTCTTTGCATTCCTCCTCCTCCTCCTCCTCCTCCTCTTTCCCCCAAGCCTTTCCCCCCTCCCAGCAACTGGTACTCACGGTGGCGAGGAAGGTCTGTGGGAGGCCTCCGTCATGGCCCGGGAGGCAGGATATCCCGAGGGAGGTGGCGCTCTGCTTCACCAGTGAGCATGAAGTGGGCTCCTCTGGGGGACCTACGGGTAAGGGAAGGCAGCTCTCAGTTTTATTCTTGCCTCGGTTCGTCAGTAAGTCGTCTTCTGTTGTGTTTAGTCAGTCAGGTCACTCGCAGCTCGTCTCGGGATAAATACTGGTTTAAAGTTTGGGTGAAGAATGCGAGCAAGAAGTTTTGGTGGAGGCAGAAAGGTTTGGGTGATGGTGGGAGGAGCTGCACTGGTGACGGGGAGCAGAGATCAAGGGGCGTGACGCTGGTGCAGACAATGTTTAGCTGGAGAAGAAGCGACAGGAAGCAACGATGCGAGGGTTTTAAGTGTGTGTGTGTGTGTGTGTGTGTGTGTGTGTGTGTGTGTGTGTGTGTGTGTGTGTGTGTGTGTGTGTGTGTGTGTGTGTGTGTGACAGTGACAGACATAATGAATTAAACGAGAGACAGAGAGAGAGAGAGAGAGAGAGAGAGAGAGAGAGAGAGAGAGAGAGAGAGAGAGAGAGAGAGAGAGAGAGAGAGAGAGAGAGAGAGAGAGAGAGAGAGACAGACAGACAGACAGACAGACAGACAGACAGACAGACAGACAAACAGAGAGAGAGAGAGAGAGAGAGAGAGAGAGAGAGAGAGAGAGAGAGAGAGAGAGAGAGAGAGAGAGAGAGATAAACATTAAAGGAAAGAAAGAAAGGAAAGATGGTATTGTGTCCTGCAAAACTAGTCTCAACTGCTCCTGCCCGTAATGGCCTTCAGATACACGGAGCTCGGATATCATCAGTGTGTAGAGGTGTTGGTGCTGTCTCTTTGGTAGTGGCATCGAATTACATAGACTTTTTTTTTCCTCCCCCAACCTCCCAGTTCGTGATAATATTCATAATAGGGAAATAATTAATGCCACGTTTCTACCATTAATTTCCAGCAATAGGGTAACTGGCCGCGTATTTTCCTCACGTACAAAGAAAAATAAAAAGAGAAAAAAAAATATAAAAAAAGCCGCCGATTAAATATGCTTTTCTTTTTTAGCTTTATTTTTTGCTTGCGATTCTAATCCTCGATGATTTTATTTTTTATTCTATTCTTTTATGAAATTACACATAAGATGGCGAGTGAAACGTGATGATTTGGCCCAAAAAAGAATGTTGCCAAACGCATTTCTTCCTTGATGCGTTGATAATGACGTAATGATGATGAGACTGGTGGCGGCGGCGGTGGTGGTGGTGGTGGTGGTGGTGGAGGTGGTGGTGGTGGAGGTGGTCGTGGTGTTAGTTGGAGCTGTGGTGGTAGAGGCGGCGCTGGCGTATGGAATAGTGGTGGTAGTGAAGTGGAAGGCGAAGGTGAGTGTTGTGCTAATTGTGATGAAGATTGTGAAGGTAATACTGTGGAAGTGAATAGGAAGAGAGAGAGAGAGAGAGAGAGAGAGAGAGAGAGAGAGAGAGAGAGAGAGAGAGAGAGAGAGAGAGAGAGAGAGAGAGATAAACGACCTAGATAAGGATGCGACACATTAGAGGTGCAAGGACAATGAAGTGAGAACAGTAGGTAAAGACGGAGAGATTAATTAAAGAAGAGGGACGGGCAGAAAAATGCAGTTAATTTACGAAGCAAGGAGAGAGAGAGAGAGAGAGAGAGAGAGAGAGAGAGAGAGAGAGAGAGAGAGAGAGAGAGAGAGAGAGAGAGAGAGAGAGAGAGAGAGAGAGAGAGAGAGAGGGTGGGGGTGGGGGGAACAGAGGGAAATAGCTATTTGTGATGTAGTAAGTCCCTCAGGTTCCTTTGATCTTAATGGTGACGTTAATGACTGGCGATCTCTTACCTGCAACTGTTGTTACTCGTAAATATTTACCTTGAATTACCAGTATATCTTATGTAACAATTATTATGTGTTACCTGTGGCTATAAAGTACCTGTGGGGAGAAATTACCCGTGGGCAGTCGTTATCTGTTGGCAGACGTTACTTGTGCACCAAAACCTATCTTGTACAAGACATCACATGTACACCAAACACAACTAGTGCATCAAACATCACCTGTGCACCAAACATCACCTGTGCACAATACATCACCTGTGCACAGTACATCACCTGTGCACAATACATCACCTGTGCACAGTACATCACCTGTGCA
>NC_087158.1:19369539-19379539 GCF_035594125.1 Scylla paramamosain
TGAACGTAATATATAACAGGTTCATTAAAGTGGATCTGAATCATGGAGGAAAAACATGGTAATTGTATACGAAATGTGCAGAAAGCTGCTTCTTTTTAGGTACTGCTGCTGCAAATGTTGTTACTGTTGCTGTTGATGCTGCTGCTGCTGTTGTTCCTAACGCTGCTACTGCTGCTGCCACAACAATAACAACAATAATTACTACTACTATTACTACTACTACTACTACTACTACTACTACTACTACTACTGGTAGTGCTGCTGCTGCTGCTGCTGTTGCTGTTGCTGCTGCTTTTGGCATTTCCGTTGTTGAATTAAATATCATGGAAGGTAAAAAAGGAGAAGAAAAATGAGAAAGACAAGGAGAAGGAAGAGGAATAAGATAAGAAGAAAGGATAAGGAGGACTGGGTAAGAGCGGGTTGCAAAGAGTTGGCGAAAATGAAGACGCAGTGAGTGAGTGAATGGGTGAGAGTGGGAAAGAAAGGTGAGTGTGCAGGAGGCTCTCTCAGCGACACTCACCTCTGCGGGGTTGGCCTCCAGCACACACCTGAGCTCCACCTCCTCCGTCGCCGCCACTGACACCGCCTGCTCGTGGTCGTCGCTGCACTCCGGGGGGTCTGCGGGAGGGAAGAGAGAGAGGGAAGGTGTTAGGGATTGTGATTTTATTTTTTTCCATTCTCTTCTTTATATCACCGTCACTCGTCATTACTTCCATTACTGAATTCCTGCTCCTCCCATTCCTCCCATTAGTTCTCTTCTCTTTCATCCTCCTCGTTCTTCTCTAAATATTTATTTATTCTCCTCCTCCTCCTCCTCCTCCTCCTCTTCTTCATCATATTTTTGTGTACATGTCATCTGCCTCGTTTTCATCTTCGAATTTTGTCTCTCTCCTTCTCTTCCATTTCTCTCTCCTCATCCTCTCCCATCTCCTCCTCCTCCTCCTCCTCCTCCTCCTCCTCCTGCTGCTTTTCCTGTTCCTCCTTCTGCTCTACTTCATCCTCATCCCTCTCCTTCTCCTTTTTATTCCTCCCCTCCCATCAATATTGGTAGTATTTTCGGAGCTTAAACGAAGAGGCAATCAACCTTTTTATACCGCTGTTTTACGAAGTTCCGGTGAAGACCTCGTATTGATGAGCTCCGGAGACATGACTTCTTGACCGCGCCGTTTGGGGACAGAGGGGGAAGACGGAGTGACTCAAGGGAAAGGGAGAAGCTGGGAGGGCAAAGAACGAGTGAATCAGTTTGGTTAGACTCGAGAACCTTCTTGGGAGGGAAATGTAGATGGAGAGGTTACTGTATTGTGGAGAAAGGGAGAAAAGGAAAGGAAAAGCGAAGAAAGATCGGGAGATACTCAGCTTATCTCATTGGGGTAATTGAGAGAATAGAAAGGATGAACTGGAGAGTACAAGTAGTAGACGGAAGGAGGGTTAAAGGTGCAACGCGAGAAGAGAATAAAGGGGGAGAGAGTGAATGGAAACTGTAAAGCTAAATAGATATTCCCAGATAACACTTGCGGAAGTCATGAAAAGAATAATCATCAGATAACGTTTGGAAAATCAATGGAGGAAGTAAGTTAGGGAGAATAGGAGGGGAATTAAGGGGAAGTATCTGTGCTTGAACAACGGAGAGGGAAGGAAGGAGTGTATGCACAAGGAAACACTCAGGCGGGACGTGGAGGGCTGCTGGAGTGTTGGTGACGCTCCGGTACTTGTCGAAAGCGGCTCTCGGAAACAATATGAAGGGAACACCAAAGGGACAGGAACGCAGGAGGTGCACAAGAGGAAACAGGAGGCATCATACACTCACACAGCACGTCGAGGGCGGCTGGTTCGCTGGTGACCGTGGCAAGGGTGTTGGTGACGCGACACTGGTACTTGCCCGCGGCCTGGCGACTCACTCTTTGCAGCACCAGGTTCCTCCCTTGAGCCAGCACGCCGCGACTCCTGTCCGAGTGCAGTGGCTCCCCCTAGACAGAGAGAGAGAGAGAGAGAGAGAGAGAGAGAGAGAGAGAGAGAGAGAGAGAGAGAGAGAGAGAGAGAGAGAGAGAGAGGGGATATCGATAAATTGTGAAATTTGAGAAGCTTAAGTGTTATATAGTGATGAGCTGCATAATGACTTGGGATGCTGAGGAAAAAAATGTTATGGATGGTGATTAAATTACAGACGTTCCCTTCCTTCCCTCCCTCCCTTCTGTCCCCGCGTCTTCCTTCTCCCTCTCTATTTTTCTCTCCTCTAGTAAGCCTTCCTCTTTCCTCTTACCCCCTCATATCTTAAATCATGCCCCCCTCTTCTTTCCTTTCTTTTACCTCCTCCTGTCTTGAATCACCTCTCTCCTCATAACCTTTTCTCTTCCACTTTTCATCCATTCCTCTTTCCTCAATTATATCACTCTCCTTTACCTCTTTCCACTCCTACGTAGTTTCCTTCTCCTATCTACCTGTTCTATCCATTAACCTCTTCGTTCTCTTTTCCCTTTTTTTTATTCTTGATCCTTTCTTTTAAACTACTTTTCCTCTTTGCACTTTCAATATCCATTCCCCTTCTTTTCCTCCTCCTCTTCTCGTGACTCCTATCCATTCCTCCCATCCTTCTCTCCTGCTGTAATCTTTTTCCCTTTTCTCCGCCGCCCGTCCTTCACTTCGGCTTCTCTCACCTCATGCAGCCACACCACGCGAGTCTCCGGTGGGTTGGCTTTGATGTCACACTCGAAGTACACGTCCTCGCCCTCGCGGATGTTGGTGGGGTCGAGGGCGGGCGCCAGGAGAACCTGCACCACAGGACCGACTGCAAGAAAACAATGCACTATTGCTTCTATTCCTAAGCATTTCGGTTCTCATTAGGACTATTTTTCAAAGGATGCGGAGATGATTAGTGAGGTTTTCATTGGTGTCTGTGTGTGTGTGTGTGTGTGTTTTGCTCCATTTCTGATGTGGAATCTTTGTTAAACTCTCATTGGAATCATGAAAATATGCTTGAAAATTTTGATTCTGACTTCCACTAGAACACGTTAATGGTAGACGAAATAAGATTCCGAAATGTTTAAGGATGCGGAAGTCAATATATCACGCACCATCCATCCCTACTGCACACACACACACACACACACACACACACACACACACACACACACACACACACACACACACACACACACACACACACACACACACACACACACACACACGCGTCTGCATCACGGGAGCATCTGCTTTACCACAAGACGAGGCCAATCAACTACAAAGAGGCGGCTTCGAACGAGGTTGGCATTATAACTATTCATGTGCGAACCGATATAACCTTGGCGTCAGGCTTCAGGCAGCGCCCTACCCCCTGAGGCCAGGCATATGTGTGTGTGTGTGTGTGTGTGTGTGTGTGTGTGTGTGTGTGTGTGTGTGGGATTCGGATGAAGGGCTCTCTCTCTCTCTCTCTCTCTCTCTCTCTCTCTCTCTCTCTCTCTCTCTCTCTCTCTCTCTCTCTCTCTCTCTCTCTCTCTCTCTCTCTCTCTCTCTCTCTCTCTCTCTCTCTCTCTCTCTCTCTCTCTCTCTCTCTCTCTCTCTCTCTCTCTCTCTCTCTCTCTCTCTCTCTCTCTCTCTCTCTCTCTCTCTCTCTCTCTCTCTCTCTCTCTCTCTCTCTCTCTCTCTCTCTCTCTCTCTCTCTCTCTCTGGCCGCAGCCCTCAGATCTCTTTCATTAGCGGGCCTGAGAGGGCGGCACAGACCCAGATAGTCCCGCAGCAAGGGTTCTCACAGACCATGAGGGGCAAGCGTGCAAGTGATCTCGGGGGACGGTAGTGAGCACCTCTTACTCGTGTTTGCGGTCAGTCTGCCGAACTGTAATGCCCAGCCGCGTGGAGGCCCAGTTAGCGGAGAAGCAGTGCTAGTTAGTGAAGCACGCCGAGGAGCAGACGAGCTTGACCAACAGGTTCAGGCTCTTGTTTCCTTAATTGCAGTTTAGTTCGTGGTAATATTCATTTGTTGTTGTGTCGTCTTGTTAGGTTTTGTGGTACTACTCAGGAAAAATGTGGCGAGTGTTCTGGATTTTTTTTATGTTCTTTCTTTCTCTCTTCAGATTTGTCTTTTTTTTGGGCGTCACATTGTTTGTGTCGAAAGTTTTCTGGGGCAAAAGCTTTTAATTGGCTTTTGAGTGAAGTCTTGATGAGGGTTTCTACTTTTGGTGCTACCGCTTTATTGTGTGTGTGTGTGTGTGTGTGTGTGTGTGTGTGTGTGTGTGTGTGTGTGTGTGTGTGTGTGTGTCCCTGCGATGCCACACAGGCTCACGTCCACCTCCCCCTAGGGCCATTCACTTAATACTGCTATATATAGCCAATTAGTAATGGGTGCCGCGCTGGCAGACTCGCGTTCCTTACTTTTCATGAAGAAGAAAGAAAGAAAAAAAAAGATTTACTATTAAGGGAAATGTCAGCAGTCTTGTACTGTGCAAAAAAAAAAAAAAAAAAAAAAAAAAAAAAAAAAAATATATATATATATATATATATATATATATATATATATATATATATATATATATATATATATATATATATATATATATATATATATATATATATATATATATAAATATTTTTTTTTCGGGAGTGTTGTGCACGCAGGTATGTTTCATTCTGCATGTAGCTCCGTATATAATGTCTGTGCGTACTTTGACCTTTGGAGGAACAGCAGACGCATTCAAAGCCATATTTACTTTTACTTAATATTTTTCCTTTGTTCGTGGATGGTTATGAAGTCAGAACTCTTTCAAAACAGAGGTATTGCAAATGACAAACAAACACGTATTTCACAACACACATGCGTCAGTGCGTCAGATGCCGAAGCCTGCGTGGCGGCGGCCCCATGAAGCACATCTGTCTGACACCAGCCGCCCGTGTGCCCGCCGGAACCCCGCGCGTGTTTAATGGCAGCGCGGTGGCCCCTGAGGCACAGAATGGTGGTCTAAATTGAAAAACATGAAAAGTTGTCCCGAGAATATTGAAGCAATGCCACAAACCCGTAAACCTTCTTTAACGATCACGCCCCAAATGTAGGAATGGCGCGCGATGAAATGTGTTTCTGAAGAATAAGAACAAATAAATACAAAGCAAAAGCGATGTTGCTTTAGTTCAGCCAGCATGAACAAAATTACTTCAGAAAATTACAGTATTACTCCTACAGCATATAGGCGATCGTGCCAAAGCAAAACCAATTCGCCGCCGCTTTCATTATGTGGATACGCTACGTCGCGTCCGCTCCTGCCTGAACATTACTCCCTCCCACTACCGCCACACTCACCCACAATAAACCTCTTACCTGCCCCGGTGGACGACACAAGCGTTACATTATTTCATCTATTGTTTGACATATATTGGGGACCTGTCGATGTATTTGTCTTGTTTCCCTAACTGTATTTTTTTCATGTAGCGAGCGTCCCATATTTTTCATAATTGCTCTTAACTTGCTTACTTCACCTGTTCGTGTTTGTTTACCGCCACTTTTAGCTGACAGCACTGGGGGACCTGCCATTTAATTTAGCGCAAGGGACCATGTTGTTTCTCTTATGCACTATTCTCACGTTGCATAACAGAACTAATTCCACCTGGCCAGACTGTGCGGCGAGTCAGTAAGCACAACGCGCGTCACCTCGCTAAGATGATATTGCAAAAACGAAATGAAAATGAGGTGAACTGCGAGGGTTGCGTCCGTGGTGGCTGGCCTCACGGTGCCTCGGGGGTGATGACAGACGCGAGGTGGGCAGGAAGATGCAGTGATAGAATTAACATTATTATTATTATTAGTATCAGTATGTGCTAGTAGTAGTAATAATAGTAGCAATAGTAGTAGTAATAGTAGTAGTAGTAATAGTAGTAGTAGTAGTAGTAGTAGTAGTAGCAGTAGTTGTTGTTGTCGTTGTTGTTGTTGTTGTTGTTATTGTTGTTGTTGTTGTTGTTGTTGTTGTTGTTGTTGTAGCAGCAACTGTAAAAGTAGCTGTAGTAGTAGTAGTAGTAGTAGTAGTAGTAGTCGTCAGTAATTGTAGTAGTAACAACTGTGAGTAGTAGTATTAGTAGTAGTAGGAGGAGTAGAAGTAGAACCAGCAGCAGGTATGGTTGTTTTCTACTGTTATTGTCTCGCCTCACAACTGTGCACAGTTGCATGTATATCCGGGAAAGGCCGCGGCCTGAAAAGTGGGCGGGTCCACACAAGTCATTCGTGTTTTGTATGTTGTGGTGGTGTCTGTAAGGTGGGCGGGGGCAGAGTCAGTGGGGTGGGACGTGTCTCCATGATTGTGGGTATTGTTTGGCGGTGTACACTGCATGCCGGTCAGGTGCCATCAATATCAGGATTGTTGTAGGAGTGCAGGCGTGGTGGTGACCCTAGCGGAAACCCTGGCACGTCCTCTATCCTGGCGTGAGCGGGTCTGTGTTGAGGAGCCTGTCTGGGGATCCGCCGTGGAAAAAGTCTGTCGTGGTTCAGGTCATGCATGTCAGGCAGAGCGCGTGTTGTGGTAAGTTTCTTTAGTTTTATCAGTGGAACTCTGACTGAAAGGATTTTATTTTTCTGGAGATACTTTACTTTAATTACAGGGTCATGTGCCAGCGTTGAATTAATGAGCCTTCTGTTATCTATTTCTTGTGATATTTTTTTTTATATAAGATGAACACTAGCCAAGAGCAACAAGGTTTATACGAAAGAAGACCCACTGAGGTGCCAGTCCCTAAAGAAAGAGAGCCAAAAGGATTGACCAAAACTAGAGAAATGTCTTGAGACCTCTCTTCTGAAAGAATTAAAGTCGCAGGAAAAAACGCGCGCGCTCACAAACACACACACACACACACACACACACACACACACACACACACACACACACACACACACACACACACACACACACACACACACACACACACACACACACACACACACACACACACACAGACACACACACACACACAATGGTAGTTGTTGCGGGATTCTGTATCAGCGGTGCCTCATTGTGCTGTCGTTTCGATGGCGTGTTGGGATTTTTTTTAATAACAGGAACATGGGTATAATATGAAATGAATTTAATTAACTTACACACGCGCTCACGAACACGCATATACTCACGCGCGAACAAACACACACACACACACACACACACACACACACACACACACACACACACACACACACACACACTTTTTTTGTCTGAATGTTTACACCAAAATGTTTAGTTGTCCACCAGAATGAAAATGGAAATTGGCTGTAGGTAGCACTGATCCTGCAGCCTGAGCCTTCTAGTCCCCTTAAACCTTACACTTTGTTTCATTTCATTATCTTTATCATACGGTAGATTAACCTTGGCGTGCGGGTGAAGGCTTTACTAAAGGTGGCTGGCGGAGGATCCCGTGTTTGGGTGCGAGAGGGAAGCAATGAGAGGGAAGCACTGTTTTTGTTTGCCTGGCGCGTGAACCTTTGCCACTTCTGCACCTGTCATCGCTGGCGTACCGAGGAGACGGGGAGTGTTTCTTAGAGTGGCGCAGCTGAACATAGAGTGTTGAATTATGTCTCGATGGATTCACGGGGTTTGCATTCGTAAAGCGTCTCTCTCTCTCTCTCTCTCTCTCTCTCTCTCTCTCTCTCTCTCTCTCTCTCTCTCTCTCTCTCTCTCTCCTCTCTCTCTCCTCTCTCTCTCTCTCCTCTCTCTCTCTCTCTCTTAGTGTGTGTGTGTGTGTGTGTGTGTGTGTGTGTGTGTGTGTGTGTGTGTGTGTGTGTGTGTGTGTGTGTGTGTGTGTGTGTGTGTGTGTGTCTGTCTGTCTGTCTGTCTGTCTGTCTGTTTTAATGCTCTCCCCCTTCTCTCTCTCTCTCTCTCTCTCTCTCTCTCTCTCTCTCTCTCTCTCTCTCTCTCTCTCTCTCTCTCTCTCTCTCTCTCTCTCTCTCTCTCTCTCTCTCTCTCTCTCTCTCTCTCTCTCTCCACCACCCCCCGTCCCCTATTCATCACAACCTGCCTTCAGATCGTTCGTTCCCTCACTTCGCAACGCCTATTGTTTCCTAAACTGCGAGAATACTAAGTCATTTGAGACCTGCCCGATCCATACTTTAATTCCTGCAGTGGGCGAAATCTCTTAATGATCTTTGCGTTTAAAAAAAAGTCATCGGGCCCGACTTTCAACTTCCGTATTGTGTTTTGTATTGTATTGACGTTTTTATTGCCTTTTATTTTATTTTTTTCTTCGTTGGGGAGAGGCGGAGGCGGAAAGGTCTTGGATTAGTTCCCTTTGTGCAAAATGTGACAGGGGTATGAAAGATTAACGAGGAGGTACATGAAGAAATATTGCCAGTGGGTAAATGATGTGAAAAACAGAGGGTGAAAGCAGAGGAGGAGGAGGAGGAGGAGTAGGTGGTGGTGGTGGTGGTGGTGGTGCGTGGTGGTGGTGACGAGGAGGAGGAGGAGATTGAGGTGTTGGAAAAATAAACGGGAGGAGGAATAGGAGGAGAAAAAGGAGAAAAAAAGGATGTAAAAGAGTCAGAGAGGGAGACGAAATAAGAGCGAAACAGGGAAATGAAAACATGAAAAAGTAGAGAGAAGGAAACATGTTATTAGGAAGAGGAGGAAAACTAGGAGGAGAAGGAGGCTAAGGAGCAGAGAAAGAGGGGAGGGTGGTAGGAGGAGGAGGGTAGTAGGAGGAGGAGGAGGAGGAGGAGGCAGGAGGAGGAGGAGGAGGAGGAGGAGGAACAGCGGCACACAAACAGTATAAAGGAACAGCAAACAGTACCAGACTTGTTGACCCTTACGAGGCTTTGCGCTAGATTAAACGTTCTAATCCTGAAAGTGAGAGACGTAGCGAAGATTAAAGACGAAGAAGATGGAGGAGAAGGAGGAGGAGGAGGAGGAGGAGAAGCGAAGAGGAGGAGGAGGAGAGGAGAGGAGGAGGAGGAGGAGGAGGAGGAGGAGGAGGAGGAGGAGGAAGGAGGAGGAGAAAACGTAAGAATTAGCGTGGGTGTAGAAAGAAAAGGGGTAAAAAACAGAATGAGGAGGAGGAGGAGGAGGAGGAGGAGGAGGAGGAGCGAGGAGGAGGAGAAGCGTAAGATCTACAGTAGAGTAGGAATATCAGGAAAAAGAGATAAGAAAAATAAGAAGGGAAAGAGAACGATGAGAAAGAGGAGGAGGAGGAGGTAGGAGGAGGAGGAGGAGCAGCAGCAGCATCATAAAGTGAAGAAAAAGAAGAAGGAAGAAGAAAAAAAAAACGTAAAAAACTAAAGTAGGAAAAAAACAAGTGAAAAGGATAATAATACAGTGAAGAAGAGGAAGAAACGATAAGAGAACGAGAAGTAAAATTAGGACACTGGTACTTACACAGGACGGTGAGAGTGTGGGTGGCGACGAGGGTAAAGTGGAACACCTGTAGAGGATTGGAAGCTGTGCAGGTGAGCGTCTGCCCGTTGTCGTCCATGGAGGGAAGGAGACGACCCCGCCTGACCGTCGTGTTGCCATCGAGGGACGACTGGAGGAGGGAGATGGGAGGGAGGTCGTGGTCACACGGCAGGTGCAGATACACGGGGATGCAAACAGGTGGATGGACAGGTAAATGTTTGAATACATCGGCAGTCCTTTATCCCGCGCAAATGTTTAAATGCTTGGGATTATTCAAAGGAATGGTTAAAAAGTAATTGGCCAGTTTGTGTGTGTGTGTGTGTGTGTGTGTGAGTGTGTGTGTGTGTGTGTGTGTGTGTGTGTGTGTGTGTGTGTGTGTGAGTGTGTGTGCTTTTGTTTGTACTTACTATGTATATCAGTAAATGGACAAGTGTGATAAAGAAAGACTAAAGATAATATGATGATTTAGTTTTGTGTGTGTGTATGTGTTCGTTTATCTATGTGTATTAGTAACATGAACAAGTATGACAGAGAGAGTGAAGGTAATACGATTATTTAGGTTTATGTGTGTGTATATGAACATATGTATGCATGTATGTATGAATGTATACACTATGTAATGCCTGCAGGTGTATATGCACGAGTAAGTAGGTGTA
>NC_087158.1:19384539-19392039 GCF_035594125.1 Scylla paramamosain
AAGAATTGCCCATGTCAAATTATAAAGGTTATTCAAATATTTTAACTGGTAATAAAAATACGTCCTTTGATTTTCTTTATTTATATATTGCGAAGATCGATCAATGACAAGAAAGAAAGGAGGAGACAATGAAAACTAAGTTTAGATGCCACTCCCAAAAAGAATATATAGCAGCAGGAGAATCGAGACAGAAGGTAATTAATTTTCTGAGTCTTGATACTCCTCTTTTAAACAGTTCATGCCTCCTCAGCCGAATACCCGCTGACCGCCATTTGAATCAGCAAGCACAAAATCGACGGCCACTAAAACGTTTGAACGACTCGACTATTTCTGTTGGTGAGTCGTGTCTGTTGAAATTACTCTCCAGATTTATACCAAACCATTTCATTGAGCTTGAGGGGAAATCATATATCATTGAGAGACTTAATGATTGAGGGGACTGGAGTGAGCAAGTTTGATATGAATGGCCATGACGAGGTGGTAACTGCTTTGTGACCGTCACCCTCAAAGTATTCAGTGCGTTCTTTCCATCTGTCGCCTCCACCACTCAGGATAATTACCTCGGTCTCAGGTGAAGGTGGGCGGTCTTTCGGACTAACTGTTTCATGCTCCTTGACTTGCGATTACGTGTTCATCAGCTTTACTGCTCGTTCAGTACTGGAACTATCGTTATCATCATTGGTCATCGTCAGTATTGTTGTTATTATTATTATTATCATTATTATTATTATTATTATTATTATTATTATTATTATCATTACTACTACTACTACTACTACTACTACTACTACTACTACTACTACTACTACTACTACTACTACTACTACTACTACTACTGCTACACACACACACACACACACACACACAAGCGTGCGCGCGCGTTCCCCTACTGGCCTAAGTAGAGTATAGAGTGAATGTGTCTTGGTTTGCCTTCATACACGCAGGAGGGCTGCCGTGCCTAGTGTGGCGCGCTGTGGGTGTTCATGTTGTCATTCTTTACAGAAATAATCACATGTGGCTATGAGTCACTGTCCGCCTGTCTATTTATCTATCTATCTATCTATCTATCTATCTATCTATCTATCTATCTATCTATCTATCTATCTGTCTGCCTGCCTGCCTGCCTGCCTGCCTGTTTGTCTGTCTGTCTGTCTGTCTGTTTGTTTATCTGCCTGTGTCTGTTTTGTCTGTTTGTTTATATATATATATATATATATATATATATATATTATATATATATATATATATATATATATATATATATATATATATATATATATATATATATATATATTATATATATATATATATATATATATATATATATTATATAACTATTTACATAACAAGGAGAGAGAGAGAGAGAGAGAGAGAGAGAAGCAGAGAGAGAGAGAGAGAGAGAGAGAGAGAGAGAGAGAGAGAGAGAGCACTAGAGCAAGCATGAAAGATGAGGTGCTATGAATCTCAGCAGACGGGAATCCAGTCTTCCTGCTAATATTGAAATGTATGGTGCATGATCGCGGCATTTGAATGGGTATATAAATACTAAGTTTTAGTAATGATCACACGGAAAATTCAATTACTGTGTTTGGAATACAAGTACAAACATTACCACGTTAGAGTGTCTGCAATTCCCTTGTTTAAAGCCCCCGCATTGGTTGCAAAGCTCGAAGTCCCAGGTATTCCATTACAGAACAGTTGTTATTTTAGTTAAATGATTAGTGAAATCAGCAGGGTGCAGTCAAATTATAATAATTACTGAATTGAATCTACGGTATTATTTAATACAAGCACAGAGGCTGGTAACATTTTTATCTAAAATGCATAGATGAATAAAACCTCTATGCTACATTGAGTGCATTAAGCCAATCACCGGTGAGCCAGGTGCAGCGCACAGGTGGGCAGGCACAGGCTGGGCCAGGTTTGCAGTGCCCTCAGAAACCTGGAACATCTGCATCGCCTACCCCTCGGCACACATCTTATTACCACACGTTTCTGTTACCCTAATTGCTGCAGTGTTCCTGACCCGTCATGGGAAGCAGCACGTGCTGAGGCACCACTGGCCAGCGTCTGTCATCTAAAGCAGAAATTATCATCTTATTGTCTTGTGTTCGTGTACGCATGCTGGATAGGCGGAGTTCAGGATGCATTACTGGGGACTGGTGAAATAACTGTTATGGTTCTAAAAGTACTCCGTGAAGCAGGTGCCGGGCTCAGTCTTGCCGCCAGACCACCGTGAACTACAGTGAAGAGTGCAGAGTGAGGAAAGGTACGATGCGCTGTATATGATGATGATGCTACCAATATGTAAGTTACTCCACAGAGTTGTTCTGCAATGTCACCACCATCACCACTACCACCACCACCACCACCACCCACCCACCACCATCATTATTCCCTTCTTCACACTCAAGCACTCCAGCCTGAGCCTCGTGCACGAATGGGATTTTTTTCACTGTTGCAAGTTAGCATGTTTCGCACGAGTGTTTTTGGGGGTATTTGCCCGGCAGTTGGTTGGCATTTCGAGGAAGCTGTAATTTTAGCCGCATAACTGTGTCCGGTTCATGGACAGGTTAATTTTTTTTTCACCCAGATGACACTATTGTTCACTAGATGTCGCGTCTTACACGTCATCCAGCACACCCTCGTGAGATAATCTCTTTAATGCTGATAATTACTGGTGGTCACGCGAGCACAGCCTCTCCATCCCTCACCAGTGCCTTGCTGTGTAGGGGTCACTGGGCTTGCTGATTGCTGTTGTGGCGGAGGGAATAGAAAGAAGAAACTTAAGCAAGGACATGACCGACCAAGTATACGACTGCTGCTGCTGCTGCTGCTGTTACGTGCCTGGCGTGCCTTGACCTCAACAGTATTTCGAGACTTTGTATATTACAGTGTGCAGGTGAAGAACATTAATGTCTTTTTACAAAGAAATTCCATTTAGATATAAGCTGATCTTTGTCTTCACTGGTCTTTTACGGGAGATCAGTTTATGTACGAGTATATTGAAAGAAAAAAAAAAGAAAAGAAATTGAATGATCAGAAAGCGCAGGACTGTAATCTACATGATGCAGACTTTTGTGTACTTGAGATGTACTGAAGGGAAGGGGAGGAGGGACAGAGAGGGAAGAGGGAGGAGGAGAGAAGGAAAAAAGACATAGTGAAAATACGATGCTACGAAAGATAAAAATGAAAATATAGTAAAAGGAAAAAAAAAATTCTGGGAAAGGAGGAGGAAGATGAACGAAAGAGGTGGGAGAGAGTAAGGGGAGGATGTGACCCCTGTAGCCTCTTCTTTGACCTTCAGCCAATACGAATAAATGAATAACACCAATAAAACATGCTTCAATTTACATTTGAAGTGCACGGGGCGGACTGCCTTCCTTTGGTGAATTGTACAGGATTTAATGTTACGGAAAAAGGAAAGAAAATAAAAGTAGTGTGTGTGTGTGTGTGTGTGTGTGTGTGGGTGTGTGTGTCGGTGTGTGTGTGTGTGTGTGTGTGTGTGTGTGTGTGTGGGTGTGTGTGTCGGTGTGTGTGTGTGTGTGTGTGTGTGTGTGTGTGTGTGTGTGTGTGTGTTGGTGGAGGGAGTAGTGAATAGGTGATGAGAGAGAGAGAGAGAGAGAGAGAGAGAGAGAGAGAGAGAGAGAGAGAGAGAGAGAGAGAGAGAGAGAGAGAGAGAGAGAGAGAGAGAGAGAGAGAGAGAGAGAGAGAGAGAGAGAGAGAGCAGGGCGAGAGGGTTGAAGGTGTGTTGGTGTGTTTGATGTGTTTGTGTTGTGTTGTTGGGTTGTGAATTGGTGGTGCTGATATAATATGCTTGTACTTCTGAAGGAATTGCTAATGAAGTGTTGGCAATGAATGGGAATAGCATGAGTAGCAAATACTGTAAAACTTCAGACTCGATTGTATTAGCAAATGTTTGCATCGTTTATACTCGTATGCGTAGTGATGGATGGCAGTAGTGATATGCAATGGTGGGTGAAACAGTAAGGGCGCGGCGCTGACTCACCTGCTGGGGGAGGGAGGTGAGGGCGTTGCCGGAACCTGTGAGATTCCAGGTGAGGGTGGCCGGCGGCTTGGATCCCGTAGTGCGGCACACGAGCGCTGCCTCCAGGCCGGCCCGCAGCGGCTGGTCGGCGCCCTCCACGCTCACCGTCAGGGGCGGCACTGCGGCGACACACGCACGGCAAGGCGATCACTCAGGACGCGCTCAGAAGCTCGCTTAGTGTTTTTGATTTCTAACTACATTTTTTTACACATTTATATTCGCAGAGTTGAACATTTTAGTATCAGTATGTACACACACACACACACACACACACACACACACACACACACACACACACACACACACACACACACACACACACACACACACACACACACACACACACACACACACACACACACACACACACACACACACACACACACACACACACACACACACTCTCTCTCTCTCACACAAAATTATGACTCTCATAATTATGCCTAGAAATGAGTTCATTTATGTTTCGGCACAAGTTTATAAGAATTTTACATTTTAGATCAATAGATATTTTTCGTTTAAGTCACTCAGATTACTTAATGGGACCCAGTAGAGTGTGGCGGCAAAAGGGCAGCTACATGGTCACCTGCTGGAGGTATTCTGGTGAGCATTGTTTGTGAGTATAATGTGTGACAGATGAACATCTGAGAATTAATTTAACAACAAGATTAACAAAACTCTGGTGCCTGGAATCTGTGTGTCATGCATTTAAAATATATAATAACTGTGGTCGCAGTTCTGTATATTTTTCCAGCTAATATAAATAAACATTAAGCGGACCTCTCGGTACACACATTCAGATTCGCCTCGGGGGACTATTAACTATTTGTGTGCGCGGACGCGGGTCGCACACGCATTATGGGAGCGGAAGGCTAATTGACATGAGAGGTAATATGCTCCCTCCGCCCACCCGCTGTAAACACCGCGAGTGTGAGCCGCGCAAACTGGTTTAAGCGGAATTTAGCGCCACAGTTCTCTCGCGGGACTCCCTTGTAATATTTAAGTAATGAATCCGCCGGTGGTATTTAGTTGGCGTGGAGAAATGGCTCTGTTACGAGGCTTTCATTTCCTGGCGTGGGTGGACCTGGTGATCTGTGTGCGCGCATTCCCCGTGATGGACTGCATCGCTTCGTCAGACGGTTCCTCTCCCGATGGCGGATACTCACGGTACATGTCGATGGTGAGCGTGCGGGCGTGCGGCTTGGTGAGGTTGGTGTTGGAGGCCAGACAGGTGACTTCCCTCCCGTTGTCCTCCCGCTTAAGGCCCGGGAGGTGCAGGAGGACACCCACGGAGTTCTCGATGTGCCTGCCGGAGGGCGTGCTGACAGGCTGAGTGATGGAGGACTCCAGCACCTCCCCTTGAGACACCCAGCGGACCACGGCAGGAGGAAAGCCTGGGGTGGTAGCGGTTGTGGTGGTGGTGGTGGTGGTTGGGGAGAGACATAAAGAGCTTTGTGTTAGTTACTGGTTTTTTACTGTGTGTGTGTGTGTGTGTGTGTGTGTGTGTGTGTGTGTGTGTGTGTGTGTGTGTGTGTGAGCGTGTGATTGTGTGTTCTCCCCCTTTGTTAGGTCATTGTTTTCTCGTTCACCTTTGTGTGTGTGTGCGTGCGTTGCGTAAGCTGATCTTTTCTTCTCCTTCATCTCTCTTGTTATCCTCTCTCTCTCTCTCTCTCTCTCTCTCTCTCTCTCTCTCTCTCTCTCTCTCTCTCTCTCTCTCTCTCTCTCTCTCTCTCTCTCTCTCTCCACAGATAAAGAACACAAAGGCTTCATACTTCAGCAGCCAGCGTTCCTGCCGTGTGTGTGTGTGTGTGTGTGTGTGTGAGTGGGCAAGTGTGTGCAAACCATATAATGAGATAATCTTGTTAGCTGTGGTTAATTAGATCTGCACACAAGTCCTTAACAACTGAAGCATGGCGCCACTTTTGTCTCATGACACTGATTTAATATTTTTTTCCCCTCGAGTGCCTCCCTACCTACATAGACTTGCATTATTTTCTATTTTTGGGGGGCTTTTTTTTTCTTTGTCAGTTTGAAAAATGCTTTACGTAAAATTAAATAATAGGTGGTTGTTTGCCGCGTGCTCTATTGTTGTATATTCAAAATATTCGAGTGCGTGGTGGGGGGAAGGGGGAAATTAATCTTTTCATGTTGCATTTTTCACATTCCACATGTAGGAAAATATATTAACTTGTAGGTTTCTCTTCTTTTGTGTTGCACCTTTTTTGTTGTTGTTCTATTTTTTAAACGTGTAATTTTCTTGTTGCTCCCGTAGATTATGTTCAGGTTAGTACAGTGTGTGTGTGTGTGTGTGTGTGTGTGTGTGTGTGTGTGTAAGAGTACGGAATGAAACTGTTATGATAATGAGGAAGAAGAAGAGGAGAATGAGGAGGGACATGAGGAAGAAGACGAAGATGGTGTTGATGATGATGATAACGATGATGATGATAATTACGTTTATGATAATGATGATAAGAAGGAGGAGGAGGAGGAGGAGGAGGAGGAGGAGGAGGAGGAGGAGGAGGAGGAGGAGGAGGAGGAGGAGGAGGAGGAGAAGGAGAAGAAAAAGAAGAAGAAGAAGAAGAGGAAGAAGGACAAAGAAAGAAAAAAATAAAGAAACAAAAGAAACCTAAGAAAAGAAGCAGGGGAACGAAGGAAAAAAGAAAAAAAAAGCTGAACATGAAGAGAAATAGACCAGTAGCAATAGAAACAAAAAAAGAGAGACAAATAATACAGTGGGCAGTGGTGGGTTGGTGGCAGTGGTACAGTACTTGTCCCTCAGCGTGTGGGAAGGAGCGCAGGGAGTGGCCAGAGGTGAGGAATTCATGCATGAACCGAGAGACGAGCAATCAAATGTTTCCTGGAAGTGTGTGATGAAGTTGAGGATCGCGAGGAAGAGGCTTGGCGAGGAGAGAAAGGGAAGAGAGAGAGAGAGAGAGAGAGAGAGAGAGAGAGAGAGAGAGAGAGAGAGAGAGAGAGAGAGAGAGAGAGAGAGAGAGAGAGAGAGAGAGAGAGAGAGAGAGAGAGAGAGAGAGAAGCTTCCTCTGTCTTCATCCCGGCAAAAGTGTAAAGTGTGTTCTTGAATTTTTTGGAGGGCTTGTGGTGAAAGTTAGATAAACGTTGAATATAAAGTACTACTGTGGTTTGGCAGGGGAGATGTGGTGGGAAGGGTTGCGGTGGTGGTAGAGGTGGTGGTGGTGGTGGTTGAAATGTTGGTGGGTAATTGCTAATGAATGGGTGGATATTAGTGTTAGAGTTGTATGCTGCTCGATGAGTAATAGCGGTGTTGTAATTCTAGTTGTTGTACTCGTGGTAGTGGCGTTGTTGTTGTTGTTGTTGTTGTTGTTGTTGTTGTTATCATTATTATTATTATTATTATTATTATTATTATTATTATTATTATTATTATTATTATTATTATTAATATCATTTTTATTTATTTATTTATTTATTTA
>NC_087158.1:19397039-19417039 GCF_035594125.1 Scylla paramamosain
GGCACGTGAATGACACATGTCCTATTTCCGTCTCATATTTGGAGTGTCACGTGGCGAAGAAGCGTAAGCAAACTCCCGTGGGAATAGAGAGAGAGAGAGAGAGAGAGAGAGAGAGAGAGAGAGAGAGAGAGAGAGAGAGAGAGAGAGAGAGAGAGAGAGAGCTGACTATTGTGTTGTGTGGTGTGTTGGCTGGGTTGTTGGTCAGGTCTGGCTCCGGGTGGGTGGAGGTGTGGAGGGGAGGGAAGGGCTGCAGTACCGGCCGGGAATGAGAGGCTGTGGTCTGTAATATTTATCTGTGCAACTATGCTTTGTCATGTTGCAAGGTAGCGTGTATCGAATCGAGTATTGTGGCAGATGTGGAGTTTGTGGTAGTGGTGATGCTGGTGATGCTGGTGTTGGTGGTGATGCTGGTGATGGCAGTGATGGCAGCGATGTTGGTGGTGGTGGCGTGTGGACGGGAGAGCCGCGGAGAGCAAGGCACCAGCACGAGCCAGCCACCACTGATTGCACATCCCAGGAGGGACGCCGTTTCAAAATTTACATGCAAATTTCTTATCCTCCTCAACAGAATATATATATATATATATATATATATATATATATATATATATATATATATATATATATATATATATATATATATATATATATATATATATATATATATATATATATATATATATATATATATATATATATATATATATATATATATATATATATATATATCGTCCAGCTATTTAAATTGTGTTGAAGTAAACGAGAGTCTGTGTGGAGGCAAACATGGTCAGAGTCTTATCTCGCGCATAACTGAAAATTTGTGTTATCTGGGAAATAAGTTATTGCGGCAAATAAAATTCCACTTTATAGAAAGGTTACGTTATCATGTCAATGAATCAATATTTTCGAAAACAAGACATTTCATTGGAAGGATGAATTTAACTCCGAATTAACTTGAAAAGAAAAGCTGAATCGTTTAAAGTCCTACTGAACTTTAAGTCTTAACGGAACTCTTGAGCATTACTGAATTATATCACTGACCTTTGTGAATGTTGGCTAGAATGTGTAACGGGGAGGAGAAAGAGGCATCATTAAAGACTTACAAGGAATGCTCATCTATCTTTAAACAACACCAGAGTAAGAGAACACGTAGCACTGAGCCTGGTCTCCGTACTGTCCTCACATTTACTCTTGGTCCCCACGACATCATTGCTTATGCCACCCACAGTACATCCCAGTCCTCGCTGATGCCACGCACATGCCGCCTCTTGAACCAGGGCGCGAGATGGATAAGGATTTGGAAGAGGAGGAGGAGGATGCTCAGAAAGATTAGGAAGAGTTACAGGAAAATTGAGAAAACGATTGGGAAGAGAAAGAGAATCAAGAAAAGGATTGTGAAGGATCCGGAAAGGGACTAGGAAGAGGAGCAGGAGGATCTGGAGAAGGATTGAGAGGAGAAAGAGAATCATGAAAAAAAAAAAATTGAAATAGGAGAAGAAAAAGTGGAGAGAAAGAAATCGGGGAGGGAAGGCAAGAAGAAATAAGAAAAGGAACAAGAACAAGAGAAAAAAAAGATGAATGGAGACAGGA
The DNA here is from genome assembly GCF_035594125.1 of Scylla paramamosain. Lineage (NCBI taxonomy): Eukaryota > Metazoa > Arthropoda > Malacostraca > Decapoda > Portunidae > Scylla > Scylla paramamosain. The sequence goes on from NC_087158.1 coordinate 19,398,630, forward strand.
AGCAGAGAAGGACTAAGAGAGACACGTGACAACCCTTCGTGTGTGCACTGAGGACCACATAGGCAACTCCGTCACGCCCTCAGTCCCCCGCCTCACGCCCGCCGCCGCTCGCCCTGCTTAAGATGCTTCTCCACGCCACTCATGGAGCCTCGCCGCGATTTAATGTCAGAGATGCAGCCTCTCGAAAGTCTGTCCCGTGAACGTCCTTTGAAGCTACGAGTGTGAAAAGATAGAATCAACTCTCTCTCTCTCTCTCTCTCTCTCTCTCTCTCTCTCTCTCTCTCTCTCTCTCTCTCTCTCTCTCTCTCTCTCTCTCTCTCTCTCTCTCTCTCTCGTCGTCTTTCAATCCCTCACCTCCACACACATGATTGCTTCTGCTTCTCTCTCTCTCTCTCTCTCTCTCTCTCTCTCTCTCTCTCTCTCTCTCTCTCTCTCTCTCTCTCTCTCTCTCTCTCTCTCTCTCTCTCTCTCTCACCGCCGCCATCACGTCAGCTTTCCTCTCCCTCTCTCTCCATTCTCCCTTAGCATCGCCAGTGCTTCACCACTTGTCTCCTCGCCTTATGTCACTCCCTCACTGCCTCACCACCTTTCACACTGCTAGTATCTTCTCACCCTCGTCACCAGAAGTACTTCCTCACTACTTCACAATTCTACATGTCTTACTTTATATATTGTAACTTAACAAAAACCTTCATTATGGGTATGGTGCTGCTCATTCTTCCTTTGTTTTCCTTTGTGTACTCCTTTACCGCTACATTTCTCCCACACTGCCGCTGTCTTCTCGAGAACCAAGGTCACTAGGAATACTCCCTCATTCTATATCTGTTAATCTAGATAATGTAGCTTAACACACATCTTCATAATGGATCTGGTGCTGTTCGTTCTTCTTTTGTTTTCCTTTGCACACTCTCTGACCACCGCTCCTCTGGCAACCCTCGCTGCAATCACTTCCTTATTTGTATCACCCTAAGTCCCCAGCACGCTCTCCCCATCACACACCTCCTCACCTCTTCATTTCTCACCGCTCCTCCCACAAACTTCCCCGCATCAGACTCCCTCATCCTCGCTCCTGACGCCATCATTCTTCACCATCCTTCCTCACTCCTCGACGTCTCAAGAGTTTCCAAAAATTTCTGGAGTGGGAAGCAAGTAACTCGCCCTCATTTGTCTGCAGGAAAACGTTAAAGCTATAACACGCGGGTAATTGGCCATTAGCACGAGCTGAGAGAGTTGTGGCGGTGGTGGCGGTGGTGGTGGTGGTGGTGATGGTGGTGGTGCGTCGCTGTGGTGATGGTGGAATGGTGATCGTTCTTATGTTTTTTGACCTGCTGAGGGGACTGTTAGTGTTTTGGTAGTGTGGGAATGTTATTTCTAGCGTAACCATCAGAGAACTTTGGCAAACTGATAACGCGAGCATAGAAATCCTTGCGCTCCTGTATTGATGTATTTTTATGTACGAGTATATGATATTTTTTTCTGTAAGTACATGCGCGCGCACACACACACACACACACACACACACACACACACACACACACACACACACACACACACACACACACACACACACACACACACACACACACACACACACACACACACACACACACACACACACACACACACACACACACACACACACACACACACACACACACACACACACACACACACACACACACACACACACACACACACACACACACACACACACACACACACACACACACACACACCTGTCCCTCCACACAGGGGCGCGCAGCAGTCCTCGCCGCTAGCACCTTAATTTACAGTTCAAGACGAAAACTTTTGTGGACTTCAGTTGCATTTCTTTTGACAAAAGAGAAAAATCCTTGCTCTCTGTCTCTGTCTCTCTCTTTCTCTTTTCATTCATATTCACTTTTCATGTGTTTCTCTATTTACGCTTTCACCTTTTTTTTTTTTTTTTTTTTAATTTCGCCACAGACTATGAAATAACCTGCGGACGTGAAGAACTGTAATTGTCTAAAAAGAAAGGTTGTGTTTTCTTAAAAATTTCATTCCGCGTCATTTGGAGTTGAAAAGAACACACATGAAAAAAAAAAAAAAAAAACAGCTGCACACCGTAATTCTGAAATAAAACAAAGTTACTCCGTCGAAATATTTGGTTTAATTTCCAGAGCTGAACTGTTTGTCGTGCTGGAGTGGAGGGGACGGCGGGCGGGCACGTGGCCTGGGATGAGAAATGGGATTAAAGAAAAGGTGAAAGGAAAACAAATGAACAAAAGTTAGGCACACTATGAAAACAAAGTAAATCTCGTTAGCGAAAAAGAAAAAAAAATATTCTCGTTGCGAAAAAAAAACTCATTCTCAGAAACAAAGAGAGAAAAAAAAAGAAAAAGAAAAAATAAGAATCTAATAAGGGGACATCAAGACGAAGACAGGGTGCACGCGCCGCCACTCAGCTGAAGTACTGCTTGGAGCGTCTTGTAGAACTGTGCTTGATTAGCTTCTCCCGGAACTCCCTCCCCCTTATAGCAACGGTGAGCGAGCGTGAGTGGATAGCGGCGCGCGGAAGGAAGGAGGGATTGGAAAATAGCTTTAATAATGCCCTCATCACACCTGCCGCTGAGTGATCACCTAATGGAGGCGCATCACGACTCTCTTAAGCAAATTAAACGTTCGTTGCTTACCGCTGAGAAAATCTACTCACTTTCCCTAATGGAGGAAGGCCCCGCGTTTCCTCCACTTCGTGTTTTCGGCGTCTGTTTCTGTTTTCTTTCCTTTCTGCCATTACTACTTTTCTCCTTTCCATTCTCTTCTTCCTTTTGCTGTTATTACCACTCGTTTCCTTCCTCTCCTTTCCTTTGGTATAATTTCTATGCTTTTTTCTTCATCTTTTTTCTGTTATTACCACTCGTTTTCTTTCTTTCCATCACTCTGGTTATTATTATTTTCCTCTTTCTTTTCTTCTTTCTGTTATTGTTGCTCTTCTCCTTTCATTTCTCTCTTTTTTTCTATTATTGTTCTCTTCTTTTCTTTTCTTTTATATTCTGGCATTACAGACTTTTATTTTGTTCTCATCTTCCTTCTTTTGTCCTTATGAATGGAAAAGAAAAATTAGGTAGAGAACATTAATTTTTCATCTTCTTTCTTTTCCATTATTGTTTTTCTCCTTTCCTTCTTTCGTCCTTTTTCCTCCTTGTGGTGTTATTACACTTTTGTTGCTTTTCATTTACCTTTTCGTCATATTATTAATGTCCCATGTTTTATTCTTCCTTCTGTTTTCTTTTTGTTATTACTCCTTCTTTCACTGTTTTGTTTATTTTCTGTTATTGGTATTTTCTGTTATTATTTTTCATACATGTTCCTCCTCCTCTTCCTCTTTCTTTTTTCGTGTTTGTTTTTCCATTCCTACTTCTTTCTAATCCTTTTTTTTTTTCTTTCTTTACGCCTTCCATGTTTCCTCCACCTGCAGTTTTCTTTTCTTGTCTTGATTTTTTTCCCTTGCTATCCAATTCCTTTTTCCTCCTACTCCTCTTCTTCTTTTTCACCTACTCCTAATCCTCCTTCTTCACTCCACCTTTCACTTTCTCTCTCTCTCTCTCTCTCTCTCTCTCTCTCTCTCTCTCTCTCTCTCTCTCTCTCTCTCTCTCTCTCTCTCTCTCTCTCTCTCTCTCTCTCTCTCTCTCTCTCTCTCTCTCTCTCTCTCTCTCTCTCTCTCTCTCTCTCTCTCTCTCTCTCTCTCTCTCTCTCTCTCTCTCCTTCATCTTATTTCGTCCCAAGGAGAGACACTTTCCTACTTCGCGGACTAATTCCTGACCAGCAAACTACTTCCACCCACAGCGTACTCGATCACCGCTTGCTTTTTTCGTCCCTCCCTCCTATTAATTTTTCTCTCTCTACAAAAAGAGGAGGAAAGAGACTCGTGCTTTTTACTCCACGCAAACTTAAGTAGGTTATCATTTTTCTTTTCCTCTTTAGTGGTTCATTTATAAGAATTTGTGGGTGGGCGAATGGAGGGTTTGGTAGATAGATTGATAGATATAGAGGTAGGTAGCTAGACAGACAGATACTCAGATAGATAAATAGATGGATTGCTAGGTAGATAGATGAATAGATATGTAGATAAATAGGTAGGTAGACAGATAGATAGGTAGATAGACAGACAGACAGATAAGCAGATAGATAAATCGACTGATATTAGGTAGACAGACAGACAGACAGACAGACAGATAGATAGTGATGTAGGGTCATTTTGTTGTTGTTTTTGTGAATTGCTCGTGCTCGGGAAGTAACAGATGAGAGAAGAGAAAATAAACGAATAGATAGATAGATAGATAGGTAGATAGACAGGAAGAGCTGTTGTGTTTTGTTTCTGTTAATTGTTGTTGCACGTTAATCAATGGATGGGTAGAGTGAGGATAGGTGGATAGGTGGACGGGTGGACAGGGTGGGTGATGGAGTGTTGGTGCAATGGTGAGGGGATGTGGCAGTGCAGGGATGGGGTGATGCAATGTGACGGACGCTGCATATAACATTTAAATCTATCTCGTTATTTTAGTGTGTGTGTGTGTGTTTTTTTTTTTTTTTTTTTAGTTTTAGTTTCGTGTTTAGCTTTTTCTGTGGTGAATGATTCTGTCTGTCAGTTTCTCTCTCTCTCTCTCTCTCTCTCTCTCTCTCTCTCTCTCTCTCTCTCTCTCTCTCTCTCTCTCTCTCTCTCTCTCTCTCTCTCTCTCTCTCTGTCTCTCTTTCTTCTTCCCCTTCTTCTTCTTCTCAACAAGGATCAGAGATAGGGAAGATTGAAAGTTGCGCCGTAAAATTCTTTCTCTCTCTCTCTCCCTTTCTTTCTTTCTTTCTTTCTTTCTTTCTTTCTCTTTCTGTATGTGTGGTGTGTGGATATGGGTGCGGGTGCCTTTCTTGTTTCTTCCTCTCTCTTCCTCCCCCACCATTCCCTCTTCCTGCCCTCTCCTTCCCTCCCTCATTGCCTTCTTGCCTCTCTCCATCCCTGCTCCCCCCCCCTCTCTCTCTCTCTCTCTCTCTCTCTCTCTCTCTCTCTCTCTCTCTCTCTCTCTCTCTCTCTCTCTCTCTCTCTCTCTCTCTCTCTCTCTCTCTCTCTCTCTCTCTCTCTCCCCTTGAACTCGTCACCATCAGCTATCACCGCCCACCTGCCGCTGATCTAATCACTTGCTGTGCTCCGGAAGGTTAATAATAAATATGCTGCAAACACTCTTAGAGGACGACGAGTGAAGGAGGCGTTGCAGTTCTCCTTACTCATTAGCACACATCGTACACACGCACATACACAAACGTCCCACACTCCCACCCACCTCTTCCTTCTCTACGTTGCTCAGTTTCGGGGAGTCACAAGGCGCTAAATAACGGCACGCGCAGTAATAAGCCGAAGAGAGGATTTCCAGTATAATCTTCATGTCCCTCACACGCCGTCCTGACGACTCGGGGAACAGGCAGGAGGCGGGGCAAGGGCAAAGGGGGACGGGAGAGAGACGTAGGCGAAATGAGTTGGCAGGAGCTATACTAGGGAAGGAGAAAGAGTTGGTACAGGAGGTGAAGAGAAGTACAGAGGGTCCGAAAGAGGAGGAAAATGGGTTAAAAAGAGAGAGGATGGCGTGAGAATAGGGAGGGTAAGGGAGAGGAGATGAGAGGGTGAAGAAGGAGTAGGAGAGAATAGGGAGAAAGAGAGGGTTGATAGAAAGAGTTATGGAGAGGAAATTGATGGAAGGAAAGGGGAAAAGAGAAAGAGATGGAAAGCCTGGGAGAAAATAAGAAGGGATGAAATGGAATAGGAGAGAGAGAAGGAGAGATAAAGACGAACTGGAAAGAGAGAAAGAAAAGTGAAGAATGAATGGAAAAGACAAACATGGAAGGTCCGGGAAAGGATGAAAAAGGATAAGAGAGAGAGAGAGAGAGAGAGAGAGAGAGAGAGAGAGAGAGAGAGAGAGAGAGAGAGAGAGAGAGAGAGAGAGAGAGAGAGAGAGAGAGAGAGAGAGAAACACTGGAATAGGAAAAGAGGGAATGGAAAGGACAAGAAGGGGGACTTGTAGAGATGACAGAAAAGGGAGGAGAAAGAGAGAGAGAGAGAAAAAAAAAATGGAGGATCCGGGAGAGAATGAGAAAAGCTAAAGAATACTTGGAATAGTGTGAGAAAGAAGGAAAGAGAAAAACAAAACAAAAATACGGAAAGTTCTGAAAGAGAGAGAGAGAGAGAGAGAGAGAGAGAGAGAGAGAGAGAGAGAGAGAGAGAGAGAGAGAGAGAGAGAGAGAGAGAGAGAGAGAGAGAGAGAGAGAAGGAGGATCTAGGAGGGGATGAGGAGTAAAAAGGAGAAGGGATAGTGTGAGGAAAGGGGAGAAGAGAGAGAGAGAAAAAAAAGAAAACATACAGGAGAAAGATGTTGAGGGGAGAGAGTGAGAGACTGGAGGGTGTAAGGGGATACAGAGATACAGAGGAGGAGGAGAAGGAGGAGGAGGAGGAAGAGGAGGAGGCAGTAAAGGGATGGAGAGATACAGAGGAAGAGGAAGAGGACAAAGCAGAGGCAACCGATACGGAAATAGGAGAGGGGAGAGTGAGGGGAAGGACAAGAGAGGTGATCGAGAGGAAAGAAGAGGGAGAGAGAGGAGAGGGAATCAGACGGAGACAGAGGCAGAGGAGGAGGAGGAGTAAGAGGGGGAAGAGGAAAAGAAAGGAAGAACAAGCAATAGCAGACAGTTGGTGCCTAGGACGGGAGGACGACGAGGAGGAGGAGGGAGAGGAGGAAGAGGAGGGAGAGGAGGGGAAATAGAGGTAATAAGTAGAGTAGGAGGAGAAGTCAAAGTTAAAGAAAAGAAGAACAAGTTGGAAAAGACACTTGGTACTTAAGACGGGAGGAGGAGGAGGAGGAGGAGGAGGAGGAGGAGGAGGAGGAGGAGGAGGAGGAGGAGGAGGAAAGGAATTAGGAGGAAGAAGAAGAGGAGGAAGGGAATAGAGGTAATAAGCAGAGTAGGAGGAGAAATGAAGGGACTATAGTACTGCTGGTCCTCGCTGGCTTCATCTGCAGCGCGTGTTAATGCTCTACTTTTTATTTTATTTTTTGCCATGAGCTCACTCGTAAATGCCAGAGGCCGTTTTGAAACTACCAATGCGCCTTTAAGATCCAAAAAGAATAAGGGTGAACGGGACACTCCCCAAAAAAAAAAAAAAAAAACAGATGGCGTAGTACCTTTGTCGTGAGTTCCTCGAAGGTACGTAGGTAGTTTTAAGTCACGTAATTAGCCGAATGAGAGAATACCGTGACAGTTTCGTTGTGATTGTTAGGTGTACTTGCTCTGCTATTACTCCCACTCCTTACTCTTCTGTACGTAGTTATTCCTTTATTACTCACACCCTCTCTCTCTCTCTCTCTCTCTCTCTCTCTCTCTCTCTCTCTCTCTCTCTCTCTCTCTCTCTCTCTCTCTCTCTCTCTCTCTCTCTCTCTCTCTCTCTTCCTTCACCATCAATTTACATATGTCCCACATGCTTTGGTGCCTGGCTCGGCGTGTGAGGGTCAGGGTCAGATGTACATAGGCACGGTACATGGTGATGGTGCTGTGCTGGGTCAAGTTTCGTACATTGAGGGCATGAGAGAGAGAGGGTGGGAGGGAGAGGATTGAGGTGACTGTGGGAGGAGTGTGCGTGCGTGTTTTAGTGCATGCGTGAGTGTGTGGGCAGCCATGGATGAACTGAGCACCGATTAGATATATGAGGAATAAACACCGGGTTTCATTTTATTATTTACCGTGCTTACTGATGGTGAAGGAGGTGGGTTACAGTGTCAGCCAGTCTACCCCTGCGTGTCCCAGGCCTTTATGTGCCTTGCGTCATGCACTGCCTGCTGACTCACCACCGCCGCCTACGTTGCAAGAGACTATGACGCCGTGTTGGGCCAGATTGATAAACAGATTACGTGACCTAGAGGCAGGGTGAGCAAGGATAACATTGAAATGAAAGCTCTGTAGTTGCATTAAGATGGGGTTACATAGAGCGACGTGGTATATTTACTTAGTGTTTATCGTTTTTTCTCAGTCTTAAAGTTTTCTGATATTTTTAGAAATCTAGCAGTTGTCAGATATTGTGAGGAGATTGGCGGCGTAATGGAGGACCTGGAAATGGGTAAAAGAATGTTGGATACAGTGGAAGTAAATGTGGAAGGTTACCCGATCACTGACAGTGGCTGCACTTAGATGACGTAGAGCGACATGCTGTCCTTCGTTACTGTGTTTACCGTTTTTTCTTTGTGTTAAATTTCTCTGATCTTGTTAAAAAATTTACCACTTGCGAGAAGGCTGGCGGCGGACTTAAGACTGAGAAAAGAAATGGTAGACACAGTGGAAGTGAGTGCAGAAGGTTACTCGACTACTGACCGTGACTGTGCCTCGTGTAGTAACTCAGGTATGAACACAAAGGAGAAGTAAACACCAGCAGACACGTTTGCTGATTGTGACGAGCTGCACTGTGTAATCTAAACTAAGAGATGCAGGTCATGCCAAGGTACGGGAAAACTCAACTACAGCAGACACGTTTGCTCGCATGAGGTTGTTTATGATTAGCTGCATTGTTTATTTTAAAGTAAGGGGTGTAGGAACACGCCAGGGTACCGCACGGTCTTATCTTCTTGTCTCAACATGTATTACACAGAGTAGGTCTGAACATCGATGTGAGCTGAATAGATGGACGTCACTGTTTGTAGTTTCAGTTCTTTACACCAGTTTCTGATCGTGTGGCAATTTCTTTAATAAAGCTGTTATCCATTTGAAGATATGTTCTGTGAAAATTGTGAATATTCTTCATTCTACGTATCTATTTAAAAAAGTGTAATAAAAATGTGTTCTTGTCTCAGGTGTATTTCTGTGGCTATTATCCTTTTGAAAGCATGACCAGTGTAACTAATGAACATTCTACATTTTATCTACTAAAAAGTGTAATACAATGTTTTCTTCTTCCAGGTGTGTTTCCGTGGTTGTTACCTGCTCGAGGCGTGAAGGACGAGAGGTGGGAGTTTCAGGAAGGTGCGTGATGGCAGCTGATAAAATGACTACTGTACTAAAACATGGGGAGGTGGGAGGGGAACAGCAGACTGATCAGTAGGGTAATGAGGCACCAAAACAGAGCGCTTCCTGATTAATCACTCGCGTCGGGATCTCATTGGACTTAGGGGAACATATGTACGAGTATACTAACTCTAGGAATAATATTAATGATACATATAACATTCTGCTTTTTAGGGTTGGAATATATTTAGTGAGCATCGCGGGAAGCTGGTGGCGGCGGCACTAGATGAGGCAAGGTCAGGTTAGGTTAGCTCAGGTTAGGTTATGTTAGCTTAGGTCAGTTTAGGTCAGGTTAGGTTAGCTTAGGTCAGTTTAGGTCAGGTTAGGTTATGTTAGATTAGTAGATTAGTGCAAGTCGCGGGAACTAAGTTGTGGTGACACTATAAATGTGGTTTGTATGGTGTGCACCACTGTTCATTTTGGTAATTCAAAGTGAAGCAAGATGATGAGTCTCCCTCTCTCTCTGTCTTGTAGTGTGTGTGTGTGTGTGTGTGTGTGTGTGTTGCACGTTGGCCTTTTCCCCCTCAGAATTTTTTTGTTCCCTGTTATCTTACGCTCTTGTTCTTTTCTGTCTATCCTTTCTTTTCTTTTTCTTTTTTTTTCCTTTTCTTTTTCTTTTCTCTTTTCTGTTCTTTTTTCTTTATTTTTCTCTTTCCTTTTCTTTTTTCTTTTTCTTTTTCTCTGTTCCTTTCTTTATTCTCTTTATTTTCTCTTTCTTTGTCATTCTCTCTCTCTCTCTCTCTCTCTCTCTCTCTCTCTCTCTCTCTCTCTCTCTCTCTCTCTCTCTCTCTCTCTCTCTCTCTCTCTCTCTCTCTCTCTCGGTATTAATTTTTCCGTTGTATGAAATTCTCAGCAAAACAAAAAAGGAAAGGTTGCAAAGAACTGATCGTCACTGGGAGTTTTGTGTGTTTTACGTGGCACTTCCATGTTTGTTTTGAGTTTTCAGAGGTTGAAGCAGGGGAGACTCATTTTTCTCTTCCTCTTCTACTGTGCGTCCGCGTGTGGTAAGAGTGAGGGAGTGAGGGAGGGGGAGGTGAGGTGCGGGCGGTGAACCCTCATATTAGTTTGAGTCTTTGTTGTCCGTGGTCGTGTGGTTACAGTTTTCTTTTCCTTTTTTTTTCTTTTGGGACCCGGGGGCGTTGCCAAAAAGAGACCGAGTGCGTGACTGTAATTTTTAAACAAGTATCGCAAGTATAACTGAATTAGTCAGAGATAAAGATTTAATTGTCAGGGAGCACCGCCATTATTATTCCTGCCGTGAGCGTGACATGAGAGTGGGGCTGGTTCTTGGCGTGACGAGTGACTGCTGTCATGAGGCCTGCACACAAGGGACACCGGGTGTGGCAGCCTTGGAGCCTCCCATTTGTACCAGGAGACATGACTAGAATCCCGTGAAGAGTGACCCACCCCGGACTCTTCATATTATGTGGCCACTGGTGTCACGTGCTCCTGGGAGACGTGAAGTACGCAGTTGGCGATGAAAATATTTTGTATCATGTAGATTTACTGAATGTTGCTTGTTAGAGTGCTGGGATTTGTTGTCATTGTGGGATTTTTCACGGAGATGTGATTGTAGAGACTCTCCCAATTCTGGAAATACGTCTCACAGTGTGAATAACCACTCACGCTGCACAGCCTGTGAAGCCTCGTGGCCGCACTCGCCGGGGTGATGATGGAGCCGTAAGTCGTAGTCAGCTTTCTCATCGCCCTTTCCGGAGATCAACGCGTGATTCAGCCCAGGCAGGAAGTCCCCCAAAGTACTACTTCGTTCTCCAACATTCCGCGACGGCTGGTCTTTGGGGCAGAGTTCGCTCGCTAGCGTGATCCCATCCTCTGAGTCAGGCTTAGGCGATGGTGATTCCTGAATAGCGCGTTGGCTTTCGTGGCGTCTCGGGGAACAGGAGATGGCGTGGAGTGAGGTTATCGGCAGCGTGTGAAGGTCGTCAGGTCAGGGTCAGCAAAGCCTCGAGGAGTCAGTGCTGTCGTCTAGAAATACAACTGCTGGCGTTGTAAAACAGTTTTCTCTTTTTCTCTCTGAACTTGAGAGTTACATGCGATCAAGCTGGCTTGTGTTCAGGGCGAACCAAATTGTGTTCATATGTTGACAGTCTTTTGACAATAATGTAATGCTGAACCTTTCACGGAAACAAAAATGTGACGGTGAGCTTGTAACTTTTATGTAAACTAAGCTGTCGCTGTAACTACCTTCACGCTGAGTCAGATGACGCCATGCTGAAGAAAGCTAAGAGGATCGCAGCCATTTCATTAAGTGGTGCAGGTGTGGCCTGACACGTGGGCTCTTAACGTTTTTATTTATTTATTTTTTAGTGTCAAATGCCTGCGAGGTCGGTTTTGTCGCATTGCGGGACTAGTCAGGCTGATCTTTTCCCAGAAATTTCAGATTTTGGTACTGACATTTTTCCCCAGACTGAGACGTGTCTCCCTGTGGTGGAGGTCGTTCTATCGGGGTTGTTGACAGGATTACTCCCTTTTCTCCAGTTTCTGGCGAAGTGAATGCCTTGCCCTTGGTCTCCAGGCTACCAATAACACGGACATAGCTTTATACCACTTCAGGAGACAGCGGGCGGTATTGTAATAACAAGCCTCGGAAAACAAAATTCATCGCTGTGGCGTCCTCCCCTGCAGTCCCTAAACTTGCGGCAGGCTACCACTAATGGTGCTCCGCGTCTCACGTTACAAAGAATTTTTGCTGGAGGCTGCGTTGCTGTTTTGATGCCGTCTGAAGTTGCTACCGCACGAACGGTTTCCTTTGATGAAGCTGGACGACCTGACGCCAGTAGCAAGGCGCACTGACCGTGATGAGCAACAGCACGCTACACACTGGATTGTGATCGCTCCGTCGCTCGCCAGTACGCCAGCAGTGTTGTCACTGCTCTCTTATGTGAATGATTTGTTTTTATTATGGTATTATGGCCATGATATCTCTTCTATTTAGCTCAGTCGTGCACGATTATGAAAAATAAAAATTAAACTACTGCCAAAATCATTATACTGTCGAAATATTTATGGAATCTCAGAAAGTGATTGATTGGGTTGTGTGATAGTTTACAAGGCTGCAGTAAAAGTTTGACGGATTGTTAGAGAGGAAAGTGACAACAGCTTACCTGAGATGTTCATCAGGCGTGAAGAAAGACAACTGAGAATACTGTCAAGGTCTGCACACCCAGTGCTGTGCACTGGGTGGACGACGTATCTACCACAAGGCTTGCGGGTGAGGCACAGGCAGCCTTTCTTTGTTGGGATGAAGGCACTTGCTGACAACCTCTATGCTAAAACAATAACAGAGGTGATTCCTGCCTGAATCCATGTAGGTCTTAGCCGAGCAGCACTGTTTCATTGTCTCTCGTCATAGGACAGTTATAAATCTCACTTCGGCAAAAATATATCTGAACAGTTTTTAAAGCGTTTTAGGAAAGTGAGAGTGGCATGAACCGGCTGAGGGTGTGTGGACACCAACAGCTTGTGAGCAGCAGGCGATGGGGCGCCCCTCGCCACTCCAGCCTGGACGTCACTTGGCAGCCTTGTTGAAGTCGATTCGTTTCCTGTGGCATCCTTCACCATTACACACACACACACACACACACACACACACACATTAGTACATTTTTCTTTTGTAATGACAAACGTTAAGGTGTTTAAGTCTCTCTCTCTCTCTCTCTCTCTCTCTCTCTCTCTCTCTCTCTCTCTCTCTCTCTCTCTCTCTCTCTCTCTCTCTCTCTCTCTCTCTCTCTCTCTCTCTCTCTCTCTCTCTCTCTCTCTCTCTCTCTCTCTCTCTCTCTCTCTCTCTCTCTCTCTCTCTCTCTCTCTCTCTCTCTCTCTCTCTCTCTCTCTCTCTCTCTCTCTCTCAACAGGTGCCTCTTAATGCCTCAGCTGCCCCTCGCCGCCGCTCAATGCAGGGTGCCCTGAGCGTCCCTCTCTGAGAACCGCCACCTGGATATCGGCTGCCCACAAGATAAGACCCGCAACGATGCACGCCTCTGTTTTCTTCTCCTCCTTTTGCTTATGCTTTTCCTTGAACTTGTCCTCTTCCCCTTCATCTTTTTTATCTTCATGTTTCTCCTCTTCGTCTTCATCTTTTCCTCTCCCCTTTCCTCTTGCTCTTTCTGCTTCTGCTCCTCCTCCATTTTTCATGTTTCTCTTCCTCCCCCACTATTTCCTTGCCCTTGTCTTTCTTGGTCTTGTTTATCTTCTTCTTCTTCTTCTTCTTCTTCTTCTTCTTCTTCTTCTTCTTCTTCTTCTTCTTCTTCTTCTTCTTCTTCTTCTTCTTCTTCTTCTTCTTCTTCTTCTTCTTCTTCTTCTTCTTCTTCTTCTTCTTCTTCTTCTTCTTCTTCTTCTTCTTCTTCTTCTTCTTCTTCTTCTTCTTCTTCTTCTTCTTCTTCTTCTTCTTCTTCTTCTTCTTCTTCTTCTTCTTCTTCTTCTTCTTCTTCTTCTTCTTCTTCTTCTTCTTCTTCTTCTTCTTCTTACTCGTCCCTCCTCCTCCTCTTCCTCCTCCTCTTTCTCATCCTCCTCCTCCTCTTACTCATCCTCCTTCTCCTCCTCTTTTCGCCTCTCTTTTCCATTTGTGTAGTAAATATTTGGGACAGTCCTCCCGCGGATTTTGTAGACAGTAACAATATTGAAGAATAAAAACCGATTAGACAAACACGTATCTCGAAACCGATGCACCACTCTGTATTTTTCTCTCATTCTCTTAGGTATACCGAAGTCTGCTGTAGGTAAGGAAAGATGCAAGTATTTCCATTTTATCTCCAACTTCTTCCACAACCTCTCTTACAAAATGCTCGTGTCAGTTTTCGCTTTTATTTTCTCCGGATTTTTTTATATTTAAATTTTTTTTTCTTTATATTTGTAGGTATAGATTAGCTTCTGTAGTTCTTGCAGTTTATGTAAACACTTTTCTGAAGACCAAGAGATCCATCAATGTTTGCTTTTTTTTTTCTAGTGTATTTTTTCTGTGTATTCCTCCTCCTCTTCTTGTATCTCTTCCACTACTCTCCAGTCTTCCCAGGTATCCCTCCTCCTCCTCCTCCTCCTCCTCCTCCTCCTCCTCCTCCTCCTCCTCCTCCTCCTCCTCCTCCTCCTCCTCCTCCTCCTCCTCCTCCTTCTCTTCTCCTGCACTCCAGTCTTTTCCTGCGTTCCCCGTCAGTTTGGAAAAGTAGATACAGTTGTCGAATTTTTCTTCAAAGCTCAAAGTTAATTTCGTAATCTGCCTTCCAAAACAGGTAGCAGCAGCAGCAGCATTAGAATGAGCAGCAGGAGTAATAGTGTCCCTTCCATTAATATTAGCATTAAGATGTGTACTGCAAATGATAAATAAGTGAGGTAGAAGTAATGACGGATACTACTTTTTCTACTTTCAGCGTGAATAATCGCTGCGTGTTTTCGTTAGCAGCTGAAAATATGTAAATGCGCGCGACACTTATAGCGCTGCGTATGACATGTTAATTAGGATTACTTCTGTGTTGTCAGTTATGCATGTGCTGAAGTGTTTGTGCTTGTGTGCTTGTGTTTGTAATCAGCACATTTCATTATTGATACTCGATAGAGCTGTCCGCGTCCGAGATGGCGCGAGACACTGCAGGTGCGGGACTGGGAAGCACGGCGGAGACTGGGCGGGGAGGGGAGAGGACAGCTGGAACGAGGGAAACAATGAGGGGGGTCTGGTAGGAAGTGGAGGAGTGGATGGGAGGTACGGAGCAAGGGAAGGGAGGGAGGGGTTGGACAAGAGGCGAAAGGAGAGATGAGGTAATGGTTATGAGGATTACTGTGGGCGTGGGTGGTAGAGGTGGGGTCGTGGATGGGGGAAAGTGCGAGTAGGGAGCGCAGTTGGGGCTTGGTGGGGAGCAGACGAGGGGGATGAGGTAAGGGAATCAGGGTTGTTGGGGATGGTAGGGACAGGAAAGGTGACTGGACAATGACTGGGAGTGGAGGATACAATGGGCAAAGACTGGGCAGGGAAGTAACTGGAGCAGAGGACACAAGTAAGAATGACTGGGAATGGCAGGGAAGTGAATAGGAACAGAGGACACAAGCAGAAATGACCAGGAATTGCAGGAGTGTGAATAGAAGAATAGGAAACAGGTGGAGAGTGACTGGCGATGGGAAGGGAAGTGACTGGCAGTAAAGAGCGGGACTGGGAGAGCAGAGGGCACGGGAAGGGAGTGATGGGGTGAGGGGAGCAAAGTTATCGGGAGCATGGGAGGTTACTTGGGGGTCGTCACGGGGGAGGGAGGGAACATTGTGCTGGCTCGCCCTTCCTCATTCACGGACGGGCTGGATAAAATGTGTATCTGACAGGAAATTGCTGTTCAAGTGGGGGAAGGAAAAGTTTTTGCCTGACTTGTTGTCCCCAATGGCTTCTCTCACCCATCTCCCCTTCTCTCACCTCCCGTCTCCCCTCTCTCACCTCCCATATCCCCTCTCTCACCTCACATATCCCCTCTCTCTCTCTCTCTCTCTCTCTCTCTCTCTCTCTCTCTCTCTCTCTCTCTCTCTCTCTCTCTCTCTCTCTCCTTTCTCTTTCCTCCCATTTCTCCTCTTTCTCCTCCCTTTCCTCCCGTTCTTCCATGTCCCTCCATCTCTCCTCCCTGTGTGTTATTTCTTCTTCCCTCCCATTCCTTTTTATTCTTTCTTTATCTACCTCCTCTTTCTCCTCCCTCTTCCTCTCTTCTTCCTCTTCCCTCCTTCTCATATCGTTACTTTCCCTTCTTCTTTCTTTCTTTCTCTCTTCCTACATCTCTCCTTTCATTTTCTTTTATCTCTCCTCTTCCCTCTTCGCTCCCATCTCCTTTCTCTCTCCTCTTACCTTTGTTTTACTTATTCTCCTTTATCTTTCTCCACTTCCTTTTACCTTTCCGCCTCTTACCTCTTTTATTTCCTTTCTTCCATTCCTCTGTTTGTGTCTATTTACCAGTCTGGTTTCTCTTCCTTTCTTTTTCCTATCTACGCCTCTCCCATTTCTTTACAATAGTCTACATCTCTTCGTTCCCTCTCTCTCCCCATCTCGTTCTTTTCTCCTCTTCCTCCTCTTTCTCTACCTAATCCATTTTCCTTTCAGTTTCTCTCCTTTGCAATCCTTTTCCTTGCTATATATATTATCTCTCATCCTTTCACTTCTCTTTCTCCATTCATCTTTTTTTCTCTCCTATTTCTCTACCTCCTCCTTTTGCCATTCCATTTTTTCTCCTTTCCCTCCAGCCTCCCTCCTCCAGCGGCCTCACCTTCGTCACCGCTCCTTTCCCCCGTCACTCACATCCTGATCCTCCTCCTGTTTGCCGCCTTGTCCTCCGTCCGCCTAATTATCCAGCCTTCCTTCGTCGCTCTCTTCTTTCCTACTCCTCCTCCAGCGCTGTGTGTCTGGCTGTCTGTCTGTTTATGCCTCTCTCTCTCTCTCTCTCTCTCTCTCTCTCTCTCTCTCTCTCTCTCTCTCTCTCTCTCTCTCTCTCTCTCTCTCTCTCTCTCTCTCTCTCTCTCTCTCTCTCTCTCTCTCTGCCGGTCTTTGTGTGTGTGTGTGTGTGTGTGTGTGTGTGTGTGTGTGTGTATATCTTTGTCTTCCTCTGTCTTTGTCTTTGTGTTTGTTGTTCGTTTGTCTGTCTGTCTGTCCGTCTGTTTACCTGTCTGTTTGTCCGCCTGTTTATATTTCTCTCTCTCTCTCTCTCTCTCTCTCTCTCTCTCTCTCTCTCTCTCTCTCTCTCTCTCTCTCTCTCTCTCTCTCTCTCTCTCTCTCTCTCTTAACGACGTAACAGAATCTTGATTAAATGTAGAGGTCAAGGATTATTTAGCTGAATATAAAATTCCCAGCTACACAACGTTTGAAAAAAGTCGAACAAATAAAAATGGAGGGTGTGTCTTATTTTACATCAAAACCAGTCTCATGCCAGTCTTATTATGAAAACCCCTAATTACAACCGTAGATGCTCTATTTATATCATTAAAAGCTATTGAGGGACGAAATTAGCAGTAACTCTTATGTATAGACCTCCAGCTTGGCCAGTCCAAACCGACCGCGACATTTATGAACAAATTAGCGAGATAAGTGACACACACTACGCTGTAATCCTTGGTGACTTTAATTTACCAATGACGAAGTGGGGCGAACCATTCACTTCGCACCACGGACATGGTCTGTAAAATAACTTGAAGGAAAATTCACCCATTCAGTTTGTACAAAACCCGACTCGCGATAATCACGTGCTAGACCTCGTGCTTGTTACGAAAGATGAACCAGTAAAAAATCTGAACTTGGGCGAGGAGTTCATTAATAGAAAACATCTTCGTTATAAACTTCTCATCTAACGAATCAATTAAAATCAAAGAAAAAGTCTCTTACAACAAAAAAGCACACTTTTGTAAACTCGGATGAATGCTCAAACAAATTAACTGGAGTCACTTACGTAGCGTCACATATATTGATGCACAGTGGAAATTTTCACTGAAAGATGTTTAAAAGCTGTGCAAGAGTGCGTACTCTGAAAAATCGTCGTCCCATTCAAAACGTTAAGCCTAAGTGGTGGAATAAATAAATTGCTGAATGTTTGCCCGCCAAGAGGGACGCCCATAACAGATTAAAATCCTACATTAATAACGAAGAACGCACTAGACTCACAGAGTTAAGGCGTAAAATAGCGAAGTTAATTACAGCAGAACAAATGTTCCACCGAATTACACGTTGCGAAGCACAGTAAGACGAACTCAAAGGAGTTTTTTAGCTTCATCAAGCAGAAGAGAGTGATTACCTCATCTACTGGACCAATACAATTGACGACAATTACATAAGTTTTTACATCAGCAGACCTCAGCGCCAGCAGTCCAGATTAATAACTGCGATCCCCTAAGCTGTATCAGCATAATAGAAAGAGACGCGTTATTATGTATCAATAAACTTAAAGTAAGCAAGTAATCCAGGTCTGATACGATCTCCCTACGCGTCTTAAAAGAAACTAAATGTGAATTAGTTCAACCTTTGACTTTACTGTTCAATAAATCCCTGCAGTCCGCTACATTGCGTGAGTGGAAGCTCGCTAACGTAACTCCGATTAAAAAAAAAAAAAAAGCTGTAAATTTTTATTTTGTAATTACCGCTTAACCTGAATCGAAGGCAAAATGCTAGAAACACTTATAATGTTTATTATAATTGTTAATTACTTAGAAGAAAACACCGCACCTAGAAATACTCAAGACGACTTCCGCAACAAACATCCTTGTTTGATGAACCTCTGACACTTCTATATAAAATTCTGAATCAGTATGACAAAAGTAAGGCGTTAGATTTATCTTGATTTTTGAAAGGAGGGTGGGGAGAGAACCTTCTGCTTTGCTGTCCTTTT